>NC_056449.1:40461161-40508661 GCF_018296145.1 Oncorhynchus tshawytscha | reverse complement strand
TATCATCCAGAAGGTGGACCCAGTACAGGTGCATCAAAGCTGGGACCTAGAGACTGAAAAACAGCTTCTTTCTCCAGGCCATCAGACTGTTAAACAGCCATCACTAGTCTACCTTCGCCCAGGACCCTGCCTTGTACCTTAGTCACTGTTACGGCTCCCACCCGGTACTCTACCCTGCCTTGAACCTTAGTCACTGTTACGGCTACCACCCTGTACTCTACCCTGCCTTGAACCTTAGTCACTGTTACGGCTACCACCCAGTACTCTACCCTGAACCTTAGTCACTGTTACGGCTACCACCCGGTACTCTACCCTGAACCTTAGTCACTGTTATGGCAACCAACCGAACCTTAGTATTCTACCTACTGCCTTGAACCTTAGTCACTGTTACGGCTACCACCCGGTACTCTACCCTGAACCTTAGTCACTGTTAAGGCTCCAACCCGGTACTCTACCCTGCCTTGTACCTTAGTCAACTGTTACGGCTACCACCCGGTACTCTACCCTGCCTTGAACCTTAGTCACTGTTACGGCTACCACCCGGTACTCTACCCTGCCTTGAACCTTAGTCACTGTTGCGGCTACCACCCAGTATTCTACCCTGAACCTTAGTCACTGTTATGGCTACCACCCAGTACTCTACCCTGAACCTTAGTCACTGTTATGGCTACCACCCGGTACTCTACCCTGCCTTGAACCTTAGTCACTGTTACGGCTACCACCCGGTACTCTACCCTGAACCTTAGTCACTGTTATGGCTACCACCCGGTACTCTACCCTGCCTTGAACCTTAGTCACTGTTACGGCTACCACCCGGTACTCTACCCTGCCTTGAACCTTAGTCACTGTTACGGCTACCACCCGGTACTCTACCCTGCCTTGAACCTTAGTCACTGTTACGGCTACCACCCGGTACTCTACCCTGAACCTTAGTCACTGTTATGGCTACCACCCTGCGGTACTCTACCCTGCCCTGAACCTTAGTCACTGTTACGGGTACTCTACCCTGAACCTTAGTCACTGTTACTCTACCACCCGGTGAACCTTAGTCACTGTTACGGCTACCACCCGGTACTCTACCCTGCCTTGAACCTTAGTCACTGTTACGGCTACCACCCGGTACTCTACCCTGCCTTGAACCTTAGTCATTGTTACAGCTACCACCCGGTACTCTACCCTGCCTTGAACCTTAGTCACTGTTATGGCTACCACCCGGTACTCTACCCTGCACCTTAGTCACTGTTATGGCTACCACCCGGTACTCTACCCTGCCTTGAACCTTAGTCACTGTTACGGCTACCACCCGGTACTCTACCCTGAACCTTAGTCACTGTTACGGCTCTACCCTGCCTTGAACCTTAGTCACTGGTACCACCCGGTCTCTACCCTGCCTTGAACCTTAGTCACTGTTACGGCTACCACCCGGTACTCTACCCTGCCTTGAACCTTAGTCACTGTTACGGCTCTACCACCTTAGTCACTGGTACTCTACCCTGAACCTTAGTCACTGTTATGGCTACCACCCGGTACTCTACCCTGCCTTGAACCTTAGTCACTGTTACGGCTACCACCCGGTACTCTACCCTGAACCTTAGTCACTGTTACGGCCACAACCCGGTACTCTACCCTGCCTTGAACCTTAGTCACTGTTATGGCTACCACCCGGTACTCTACCCTGCCTTGAACCTTAGTCACTGTTACGGCTACCACCCGGTACTCTACCCTGAACCTTAGTCACTGTTACGGCTACACCCGACCCGGTACTCTACCCTGCCTTGAACCTTAGTCACTGTTACGGCTACCACCCGGTACTCTACCCTGCCTTGAACCTTAGTCATTGTTACCCGGCTCTACCCTGCCTTGAACCTTAGTCATTGGGCTACCACCCGGTACTCTACCCTGCCTTGAACCTTAGTCACTGTTATGGCTACCACCCGGTACTCTACCCTGCACCTTAGTCACTGTTACGGCTACCACCCGGTACTCTACCCTGAACCTTAGTCACTGTTACGGCCACGACCCGGTCACTCTACCCTGCCTTGATGCTTAGTCACTGTTACGGCTACCACCCGGTACTCTACCCTGCCTTGAACCTTAGTCATTGTTACGGCTACCACCCGGTACTCTACTCTACCCTGCCTTGAACCTTAGTCACTGTTATGGCTACCACCCGGTACTCTACCCTGCACCTTAGTCACTGTTACGGCTACCACCCCCTGGTTACTCTACCCTGCCTTGAACCTTAGTCACTGTTATGGCTACCACCCGGTACTCTACCCTGCACCTTAGTCACTGTTACAGCTACCACCAGGTACTCTACCCTGCCTTGAACCTTAGTCACTGTTACGGCTACCACCCGGTAGCTTTAGTCACTGTGCATTGAAACTTAGTCACTGTTACGGCTACCACCCGGTACTCTACCCTGCCCTTGAACCTTAGTCACTGTTACGGCTACCACCCGGTACTCTACCCTGCCTTGAACCTTAGTCACTGTTACGGCTACCACCCAGTACTCTACCCTGAACCTTAGTCACTGTTACGGCTCCCACCCGGTACTCTACCCTGAACCTTAGTCACTGTTACGGCTCCCACCCGGTACTCTACCCTGCCTTGAACATTAGTCACTGTTACGGCTCCCACCCTGGTTAGTCACTGTTCTACCCTGCCTTGAACCTTAGTCACTGTTACGGCTCCCACCCGGTACTCTACCCTGAACCTTAGTCACTGTTACGGCCACGACCCGGTACTCTACCCTGCACCTTAGTCACTGTTACGGCTACCACCCGGTACTCTACCCTGAACCTTAGTCACTGTTACCCGGCTCTACCACCACTGTTACGGTACTCTACCCTGCCTTGAACCTTAGTCACTGTTACGGCTACCACCCGGTACTCTACCCTGCACCTTAGTCACTGTTACAGCTACCACCCGGTACTCTACCCTGAACCTTAGTCACTGTTACGGCTACCACCCGGTACTCTACCCTGAACCTTAGTCACTGTTACGGCTCCCACCCGGTACTCTACCCTGAACCTTAGTCACTGTTACGGCTACCACCCGGTACTCTACCCTGAACCTTAGTCACTGTTACGGCTCCCACCCGGTACTCTACCCTGCCTTGAACCTTAGTCACTGTTACGGCTCCCACCCGGTACTCTACCCTGAACCTTAGTCACTGTTACGGCCACGACCCGGTACTCTACCCTGCACCTTAGTCACTGTTACGGCTACCACCCGGTACTCTACCCTGAACCTTAGTCACTGTTACGGCTCCCGCTCGTTAGAGACAGCTGATCTCGTTATTGAACACCTGGCCACATTAATAATTTGTATTTACTGTTTTAACCACTTTATATGTATGTCCTGTATTCTAGTCAAGGCTCATCCTACTGTATATAACTACTGCTTTTCACACCATTAAATATACAATGTACAGTACCAGCCAATAGTTACTGTATATATTCTGTTGATCGAGCTACTGTATTCAGTACCAGTCAACAGGTTGGACACACCTACTCATTCAAGGATTTTTTCTTTATTTTTACTATTTTCTACATTGTGGAATAATAGTAAAGACATCAAAACTATTAAATAACACATATGAAATCACGTAGTAACCAAAAAAAAGTGTTAAACAAATCAAAATATATTTTGTTATTGAGATTCTTTAAAGTAGCCACCCTTTGTCTTGATGACAGCTTTGTAAACTCTTGGCATTGGGCTATGGCACACAACAAAAAAGAAGCACATTTTAAATTCACACGTGTATAATACACACTGGTACATGTGTGAAAAAGGACAGATGTAATCAACTACCACATCCTGATCATTATTACACAAGTCCCAGTCAACAAGCAGCTGAAACACACACAGACAGCCATCTCATGAGTTCATATTAACCTCACCGTCATTGGCTGCTGAATAACCCTAGTTCCAGCAACAATTATTAAAGGAAAGGATGTCAGACACACTACCTCATTACTCATTGGTGTAGACAAGCTAGGTCCCCCATATACCGGTGCAGAGGGCATGGTGGTGGGAGGCTACCCTGCATCCCAAATGGCATCCTATTCCCTATATAGTGCACTACCTTAGACCAGAGCCCTATGGAACCCTATTCCCTATATAGTGCACTACTTTAGACCAGAGCCCTATTCCCTATATAGTACACTACTTTAGACCAGAGCCCTATGGGCCGTCACCCTATTCCCTATATAGTGCACTACTTTAGACCAGAGCCCTATTCCCTATATAGTGCACTACTTTAGACCAGAGCCCTATTCCCTATATACTGCACTACTTTAGACCAGAGCCCTATTCCCTATATAGTACACTACTTTAGACCAGAGCCCTATGGGCCGTAGCACCCTATTCCCTATATAGTGCACTACTTTAGACCAGAGCCCTATTCCTATATAGTACACTACTTTAGACCAGAGCCCTATGGGCCGTCACCTATTCCCTATAGTGCACTACTTTAGACCAGAGCCCTATTCCCTATATAGTACACTACTTTAGACCAGAGCCCTATTCCCTATATAGTACACTACTTTAGACCAGAGCCCTATTCCCTATATAGTGCACTACTTTAGACCAGAGCCCTATTCCCTATATAGTACACTACTTTAGACCAGAGCCCTATTCTCTATATAGTACACTACTTTAGACCAGAGCCCTATTCCCTATATAGTGCACTACTTTAGACCGTGCACTACTTTAGACCAGAGCCCTATTCCCTATATAGTACACTACTTTAGACCAGACCCCTATGGGCCGTAGCACCCTATTCCCTATATAGTGCACTACTTTAGACCAGAGCCCTATTCCCTATATAGTGCATTACTTTAGACCAGAGACCTATGGGCCCGTAGCACCCTATTCCCTATATAGTGCACTACTTTAGACCAGAGACCTATGGGCTGTAGCACCCTATTCCCTGTATAGTGCACTACTTTAGACTAGAGACCCATGGTAATCCCTATGAGCCATAGCACCCTATTCCCTACATAGTGCACTACTTCAGACTAGAGACCCATGGTAATCCCTATGGGCCGTAGCACCCTATTCCCTATATATAGTGCACTACTTTAGACTAGAGACCCATGGTAATCCCTATGAGCCATAGCACCCTATTCCCTATATATAGTGCACTACTTTCCCTATGAGACTAGAGACCCATGGTAATCCCTATGAGCCATAGCACCCTATTCCCTATATATAGTGCACTACTTTAGACTAGAGACCCATGGTAATCCCTATGAGCCATAGCACCCTATTCCCTACATAGTGCACTACTTCAGACTAGAGACCCATGGTAATCCCTATGGGCCGTAGCACCCTATTCCCTATATATAGTGCACTACTTGGGCTCTGATCAACAGTAGTGCACTATATAGGGAGTTGACTGCTATTTGGGAGCCTGTGTAAATAACATTTAAACCAGTTGATGATGTTTCTAAAAGTCTAATTTCTTGATTTATATTTGATTTGTTATTAATAGGCCTGCTGTGTCCTCTTACAGGGTTTAAACACCCTGTGCATCCCAGATGGTACCCTGTTCCCTATATAGTGCACTACTTTTGACAAGCCACTAGGGAATAGGGCTCTAACCAAAAGTAGTGCAGTCTATAAGGAATAGGGTACCATTTGAGAGGTAGGCAAATATTGGTCTGTGTTTTGATAGACCTCATGCAAACATGTTTAATGCAGTCACTTGTAGTCACTTCACCCCTACCTGTACCCCTGCACATTGACTCAGTACCCCCTGTATATAGCCTCTTATTGTAATTTTATTACTTTTTTCTCTTCTTTTTTACTTTTGTTTATTTTGTAAATATTTTCTTAACTCTTCTTGAACTGGACTGTTAGATAAGGGATTGTAAATCAGCATTTCACAATAAGGTCCACACTTCGGCGCATGTGACAAATAAAGTTTGATTTGATTTGGATTTGAGATTACATCAAATAAAATTGTATTTGTCACGTGCGTCGAATACAACAGGTGTAGACCTTGTAATAAAATGCTTACTTACAAGCTCTTTCAGAGATTACATCACACACACGCACGCACGCACACACACACACACACACACACACACACACACACACACACACGCGCGCGCGCGCGCGCTCAGGTGAATCAAGTGCCATTTCCTACCAACCCAGTAAATGACGCACTGAGACATGTTCTCGTGCCAAAGACCGGAAAGAAGTCATGTGCTTGTCCCGTGATCAAATGCGGAAGTGTTGAAATATATCCATAGCGACAACAGTTCACCCTCTCTATTTCATATAGATTTAGCTGTTTTATTTGCCCTATTTCTCAGAAAAATGGAAGGATATGCCAAAACATCACTTAGCACCACGTATGCTGGAGCCCCGGATTTCAGAGGGTAAGAGAGTGTTAATTATTCAGTCGTCGTATTAGATAACGTTACTAACAGTAGTTAGTTAGTCAACATTAGCCCATTCATTACATAGATAGCTAGGCGCTTTAGCCAGCACCTCAACTGGGAGGTCGCGGGAGGATTTTAAGGGGTCGCGGGACTTGTGTAATTAAAAAAAAGATACATAATAATAACACATTTAAAAATGAAAAATATTTTGAAAGGTAACCTCCGCATCGTAACTTTTATTTTGAAAGGATGCCACAGCACCGTTTATTGTTGCTGTATTTACACGTGTAGCGGTTCGGTATCGGAGGGTTTTCGGGCTGCACACACTCACTGACCAATACAATAATGTTCTCGCCCCACACGCAAAAACTGATCCAATGAAATGACAGATTTATAGACACACACACACACACACACACACACACACACACACACTGGACCAATAAAAATGTCATTCTGACACATTGTTTTGTTTTAAATGTGACATGTCATCCAATCAGATAATACAGATTTTCAGTTAGATTGATTGACAGCTAACTAACTATCCAGATGTGTTCTGCAGGCATTGCACATGTGGATAGTTAGCTGTCATTTAACTCATGTGGGCAAGCTGTCAGAGTAAAATCATGGACACGTTTTTAAAATGTGCAGCTCCCTCTTCTGCTGCTTCCAATGTCAACGACAAGGCGGACAACCCGGTCCCCTGTCGACTGGAGAAAATATATCTCCGACTTCAAGGAATATGGTTTTCCATATAAAGAAGACAGGCACGGTGAGTGTAGGCCGCTGGGCGTCTTATTCGATGAGCTGTTCGCTAATGAGAGCATGAAACAAGCCACAAAGATAAGACAGCTGACTTTTTTTTTTTTTTAAATTTAAAGAGAGAAAATGTCAATATCTGGAGGCCTCACAAGATTCATTGGCAAACGTATGTACCGTACATGAAGAGGCACTTTGTGCCTGCCTGTCCCAGACCTGCTGTTTTCAACTCTCTAGAGACAGCAGGAGCGGTAGAGATACTCTTAATGATCGGCTATGAAAAGCCAACTGACATTTACTCCTGAGGTGCTGACCTGTTGCACCCTTGACAACCACTGATTATTATTATTTGACCATGCTGGTCATTTATGAACATTTGAACATCTTGGCCATGTTCTGTTATAATCTCCACCCGGCACAGCCAGAAGAGGACTGGCCACCCCTCATAGCCTGTTTCTCTCTAGGTCCATAATCTCCCCCCCCTCATAGCCTGGTTCCTCCTAGGTTCTGGCCTTTCTAGGGAGTTTTTCCTAGCCACCGTGCTTCTACACCTGCATTGCTTGCTGTTGTGGGGGTTTTAGGCTGGGTCTCTGTACAGCACTTTGAGATATCAGCTGATGTACGAAGGGCTTTATGAATACATTTGATTGATATGTGCACTGAAATCTTGGGAGAGTCAGACGCCTATCCAATGACACCATGAGGAGGAGAATCCAGGACATGTCTGATGACAACGCACCAGACTTCAGAGAGCATCAGGGCAAACGGCCATTACACACTGCAGCTTGATGAATCCACAGATGTGGCCAACCATGCAATTCTAATGGGTCTGTGTCAGACAAGTCCGGGGTCATAACTTTGAGGAGCACTTCATTTTTAGTGCTGATTTGCGCACCACCACCACTGCAGAAGCTGTCTTTAACACAGTGGATCTGTACCTGGGCTCTGTGGGACTGGCCAGAGGCTGTCATTAACACAGTGGATCTGTACCTGGGCTCAGTGGGACTGGCCAGAGGCTCTTTAACACAGTGGATCTGTACCTGGGCTCTGTGGGACTGGCCAGAGGCTGTCATTAACACAGTGGATCTGTACCTGGGCTCTGTGGGACTGGCCAGAGGCTCTTTAACACAGTGGATCTGTACCTGGGCTCTGTGGGACTGGTGGAGTACCTGGGCTCTGTGGCTGTCTTCAACACAGTGGATCTGTACCTGGGCTCTGTGGGACTGGCCAGAGGCTGTTTAACACAGTGGATCTGTGAGTGGGGACTCAGACTCTTTTTAAAGTGGATCTGTTGGGCTCTGTGGGACTGGTCAGAGCTGTCATTAACACAGTGGATCTGTACCTGGGCTCTGTGGGACTGGGCAGAGGCTGTCATTAACACAGTGGATCTGTACCTGGGCTCTGTGGACTGGCCAGAGGCTGTCATTAACACAGTGGATCTGTACCTGGGCTCTGTGGGACTGGTAGAGGCTGTCATTAACACAGTGGATCTGTACCTGGGCTCTGTGGGACTGGTCAGAGGCTGTCATTAACACAGTGGATCTGTACCTGGGCTCTGTGGGACTGGCCAGAGGCTCTTAACACAGTGGATCTGTACCTGGGCTCTGTGGGACTGGCCAGCCTGTGGGAGGTGTTTAACACAGTGGATCTGTACCTGGGCTCTGTCTGGTGAGGCTGTCATTAACACAGTGGATCTGTATGGAGCACTGGTCAGAGGCTGTCATTAACACAGTGGATCTGTACCTGGGCTCTGTGGGACTGGTCAGAGGCTGTCATTAACACAGTGGATCTGTACCTGGGCTCTGTGGGACTGGCAGAGGCTCTTTAACACAGTGGATCTGTACCTGGGCTCTGTGGGACTGGTCAGAGGCTGTCATTAACACAGTGGATCTGTACCTGGGCAGTCATTAACACAGTGGATCTGTACCTGGGCTCTGTGGGACTGGTCAGACTGTCATTAACACAGTGGATCTGTAGGGGCTCTGTGGGACTGGTCAGAGGCTGTCATTAACACAGTGGATCTGTACCTGGGCTCTGTGGGACTGGTCAGAGGCTGTCATTAACACAGTGGATCTGTACCTGGGCTCTGTGGGACTGGCCAGAGGCTGTTTAACACAGTGGATCTGTACCTGGGCTCTGTGGGAGACACAGTGGATCTGTACCTGGGCTCTGTGGGACTGGCCAGAGGCTGTTTAACACAGTGGATCTGTACCTGGGCTCTGTGGGACTGGTCAGAGGCTATTGGATTTAGACTCGTTTAAAGAGGAAAAGCAGAGACATGGAGAGAGCACCAGCAGGTGTTTCCAGACCGTCTGTAGAGACATGGAGAGGAGCACCAGCAGGTGTTTCCAGACCGTCTGTCATGGAGAGACAGGTGGAGAGGAGAGACATGGAGCAGGTGTTTCCAGACCGTCTGTAGAGACATGGAGAGGAGCACCAGCAGGTGTTTCCAGACCGTCTGTAGAGACATGGAGAGGAGCACCAGCAGGTGTTTCCAGACCGTCTGTAGAGACATGGAGAGGAGCACCAGCAGGTGTTTCCAGACCGTCTGTAGAGACATGGAGAGGAGCACCAGCAGGTGTTTCCAGACCGTCTGTAGAGACATGGAGAGGAGCACCAGCAGGTGTTTCCAGACCGTCTGTAGAGACATGGAGAGGAGCACCAGCAGGTGTTTCTCTGTAGAGACATGGAGAGGAGCACCAGCAGGTGTTTCCAGACCGTCTGTAGAGACATGGAGAGGAGCACCAGCAGGTGTTTCTGTAGAGACATGGAGAGGAGCACCAGCAGGTGTTTCCACCGTCTGTAGAGACATGGAGAGGAGCACCAGCAGGTGTTTCCAGACTGTCTGTAGAGACATGGAGAGGAGCACCAGCAGGTTTTTCCAGACCGTCTGTAGAGACATGGAGAGGAGCACCAGCAGGTGTTTCCACCCGTCTGTAGAGACATGGAGAGGAGCACCAGCAGGTGTTTCCAGACCGTCTGTAGAGACATGGAGAGGAGCACCAGCAGGTGTTTCCAGACCGTCTGTAGAGACATGGAGAGGAGCACCAGCAGGTGTTTCCAGACCGTCTGTAGAGACATGGAGAGGAGCACCAGCAGGTGTTTCCAGACCGTCTGTAGAGACATGGAGAGGAGCACCAGCAGGTTTTTCCAGACCGTCTGTAGAAACATGGAGAGGAGCACCAGCAGGTGTTTCCACCGTCTGTAGAGACATGGAGAGGAGCACCAGCAGGTGTTTCCAGACCGTCTGTAGAGACATGGAGAGGAGCACCAGCAGGTGTTTCCAGACCGTCTGTAGAGACATGGAGAGGAGCACCAGCAGGTGTTTCCAGACCGTCTGTAGAGACATGGAGAGGAGCACCAGCAGGTGTTTCCAGACCGTCTGTAGAGACATGGAGAGGAGCACCAGCAGGTGTTTCCAGACCGTCTGTAGAGACATGGAGAGGAGCACCAGCAGGTGTTTCCAGACCGTCTGTAGAGACATGGAGAGGAGCACCAGCAGGTGTTTCCAGACCGTCTGTAGAGACATGGAGAGGAGCACCAGCAGGTGTTTCCAGACCGTCTGTAGAGACATGGAGAGGAGCACCAGCAGGTGTTTCCAGACCGTCTGTAGAGACATGGAGAGGAGCACCAGCAGGTGTTTCCAGACCGTCTGTAGAGACATGGAGAGGAGCACCAGCAGGTGTTTCCAGACCGTCTGTAGAGACATGGAGAGGAGCTGTCTTTAACACAGTGGATCTGTACCTGGGCTCTGTGGGACTGGCCAGAGGCTCTTTAACACAGTGGATCTGTACCTGGGCTCTGTGGGACTGGCCAGAGGCTCTTTAACACAGTGGATCTGTACCTGGGCTCTGTGGGACTGGTCAGAGGCTGTCATTAACACAGTGGATCTGTACCTGGGCTCTGTGGGACTGGCCAGAGGCTCTTTAACACAGTGGATCTGTGATCAAGTTGGTCAACTATTTTTAAAGAGTTCCAGGAAAAGCAGAGACATGGAGAGGAGCACCAGCAGGTGTTTCCACCGTCTGCAGAGACATGGAGAGGAGCACCAGCAGGTGTTTCCACCGTCTGTAGAGACATGGAGAGGAGCACCAGCAGGTGTTTCCACCGTCTGTAGAGACATGGAGAGGAGCACCAGCAGGTGTTTCCAGACCGTCTGTAGAGACATGGAGAGGAGCACCAGCAGGTGTTTCCAGACCGTCTGTAGAGACATGGAGAGGAGCACCAGCAGGTGTTTCCACCGTCTGTAGAGACATGGAGAGGAGCACCAGCAGGTGTTTCCAGACCGTCTGTAGAGCCATGGAGAGGAGCACCAGCAGGTGTTTCCAGACTGTCTGTAGAGACATGGAGAGGAGCACCAGCAGGTTTTTCCAGACCGTCTGTAGAGACATGGAGAGGAGCACCAGCAGGTGTTTCCACCGTCTGTAGAGACATGGAGAGGAGCACCAGCAGGTGTTTCCAGACCGTCTGTAGAGACATGGAGAGGAGCACCAGCAGGTGTTTCCAGACCGTCTGTAGAGACATGGAGAGGAGCACCAGCAGGTGTTTCCAGACCGTCTGTAGAGACATGGAGAGGAGCACCAGCAGGTGTTTCCAGACCGTCTGTAGAGACATGGAGAGGAGCACCAGCAGGTGTTTCCAGACCGTCTGTAGAGACATGGAGAGGAGCACCAGCAGGTGTTTCCAGACCGTCTGTAGAGACATGGAGAGGAGCACCAGCAGGTGTTTCCAGACCGTCTGTAGAGACATGGAGAGGAGCACCAGCAGGTGTTTCCAGACCGTCTGTAGAGACATGGAGAGGAGCACCAGCAGGTGTTTCCAGACCGTGCTGCCCTCTAGACCCACTAGAGGGCAGCACCACTGGTCTACGGTATTTTAGCTAGCTCTATCAGTATTAACGTCCCATAGCTAACAGTAGGTCTATGCATTCAATAATATCAAACACATGCAGTTCACGTAATGTACTCACCCAGAGTCACCACCAAGACATATGATGGAGGATATATATTGTCTCTCCTGCAGGAATGACAGTTCTCTGGTATCTGCTCTGAAAACTCTTCTCTTCTTCACCATCCTGATGGTCACCCTGCCCATAGGACTGTACTTCGCATCAAAGGCATACATCTTTGAAGGTAAATCATTATTTCTTGTCTGAGAGAGGCCTAAATATCCCAATCAATATTCAAAACAATTTATTTGAATTTCCTCCTCTCTCCTCCTCCCCTCTCCTTCCTCCCACCCTCTCTCTCCTCCTCCCCTCTCCTTCCTCCCACCCATCTCCTTCCTCCCACCCTCTCTCTCCTCCTCCCCTCTCCTCTCTCCAGGTTCCCTACAGATGTCTAACTCAGACAGTTATTTCTATGCTGCCATCGTAGCTGTGCTGGCCGTACATGTGGTTCTGGCTTTGTTTGTCTACGTGGCCTGGAACGAGGGCTCCACCAAGGACAAGGGGAAACACGACTAACCCTTAACCTGGCCGTGCTGCTGGCCCAGAGAAGGCCTGGACCAAGCCACTTCCAGCCCCCACCCCAGCCTGGCTTCTCTCCAGTCCCCACCCTGCCTGGCTTCTCTCCAGCCCCCAGCCTCCTGTTTGAGCCTCCCCGACCCCTGTTTGACCAGCCCCACCCCAGCCCCCTGTTTGACCAGCCCCCACCCCAGCCCCCACCCCAGCCCCCTGTTTGACCAGCCCCCACCCCAGCCCCCCCCCACCCCAGCCCCCTGTTTGACCAGCCCCCACCCCAGCCCCCCACCCCAGCCCCCCCTGTTTGACCAGCCCCCACCCCAGCCCCCCCCCACCCCAGCCCCCTGTTTGACCAGCCCCCAGCCCCTGTTTGACCCCCCCAGCCCCCACCCCAGCCCCCTGTTTGACCAGCCCCCACCCCAGCCCCTGTTTGACCAGCCCCCACCCCAGCCCCCACCCCAGCCCCTGTTTGACCCCCCCACCCCAGCCCCCTGTTTGACCAGCCCCCAGCACATCCCCTGTTTGACCCCAGCCCCCACCCCAGCCCCCTTTGACCAGCCCCCACCCCAGCCCCCTGTTTGACCAGCCCCCACCCACCCCAGCCCCCTGTTTGACCAGCCCCCACCCCAGCCCCCTGTTTGACCAGCCCCCACCCCAGCCCACCCCAGCCCCCTGTTTGACCAGCCCCCAGCCCAGCCCCCTGTTTGACCAGCCCCAGCCCCCCCCAGCCCCCTTTGACCAGCCCCCACCCCAGCCCCTGTTTGACCAGCCCCCACCCCAGCCCCCTGTTTGACCAGCCCCCAGCACATCCCCCTGTTTGACCAGCCCCCACCCCAGCCCAACAGCCATGGAGGGGTTCATACCGAGTCCATCTCCTGGTGTTAGGAGAGAATAATGTATTGGGTGTTTCTGCTCAGTGTATTTTGTAACAGACTGAACACCTTCCCTGTCATGTGTTACAGCCCGTTAGAGGGCGTGTCATAAACGGGGCCCTGGCCAGAGACGGCCGTGAAATGCCTGTTCACAACTGGAGCGTACATGTAGAAATGTATTGTCTGCGTCCAACCCTATTCCCTATTTAATGCACTATGTTTGACCAGGGCCCCGTAAGGCTGCTTGACCAGGTCCCCGTAAGGCTACTTGACCAGGGCCCCGTAAGACTGCTTGACCAGGGCCCCGTAAGGCTGCTTGACCAGGGCCCCGTAAGGCTGCTTGACCAGGGCCCCGTAAGGCTGCTTGACCTGGGCCCCTTAAGGCTGTTTGACCAGGGCCCCGTAAGGCTGCTTGATCAGGGCCCCGTTGACCAAACGTAGTGGATTATACAGGGAATAAGGTGCCATTTTGTTTTCTGTGTGTTTACATCATGTCACTGCTGTTGTGGTTGGATCCGTCCTTGTTGACCGGATTCATTTAAGAACGTTGTGTTTTTGTGCGACGTTTATTTTTGGTTGTAATTTGATGTCTCCAGAACTGTAGTATAATCGTCAGGGTACTCGAGTAGTATTTCAAGTCCAGAGTGTTTGTTATGATGAAACATTAAACAAATCAAATGATCCATACTTTGATGAACTGTGGAAACATTTTAGTTCTGTAGCAGATGCTCCTATCCAGAGTAGTGACTACTGACTGAGACACAGCAAGCACCATGCTCTACTGACTGAGACACAGCAAGCACCATGCTCTACTGACTGAGACACAGCAAGCACCATGCTCTACTGACTGAGACACAGCAAGCACCATGCTCTACTGACTGAGACACAGCAAGCACCATGCTCTACTGACTGAGACACAGCAAGCACCATGCTCTACTGACTGAGACACAGCAAGCACCATGCGCTACTGACTGAGACACAGCAAGCACCATGCGCTACTGACTGAGACACAGCAAGCACCATGCTCTACTGACTGAGACACAGCAAGCACCATGCTCTACTGACTGAGACACAGCAAGCACAATGCGCTACTGACTGAGACACAGCAAGCACCATGCTCTACTGACTGATCCTGTCTCGGAGCTCCACGGACAATTCTTTCGACCTCATGGCTTGGTTTTTGCTCTAACATGCACTGTCAAATGTCAGACTTTATATAGACAGGTGTGTGCCTTTCCAAATCATGTCCAATCAGTTGAATTGACCGCAGGTGGACTCCAATCAAGTTGTAGAAACATCTCAAGGATGATCAATGGAAACAGGATGCACCTGAGCTGTATTTCGAGTCTCATAGCAAAGGTTCTGAATAAATAAGGTATTTCCTTTTTTTAATGCTAATACATTTGCAAAATTGTCAAAAAATCTGTTTACGCTTTGTCATTATGGGGTATTGTGATGTCATTATGGGGTATTGTGATGTCATTATGGGGTATTGTGATGTCATTATGGGTTTTGTGATGTCATTATGGGGTATTGTGTGTAGATTGATGATGAAAAAAACTATTTAATCCATTTTAGAATAAGGCTGTAAAGTAACAAAATGTGGAAAAGGGGAAGGGGTCTGAATACTTTCCGAATGCACTGTTTCTCAGGGATGAAAAGACACTCTTGACCTGTAAAACGACTAACCCCCCCCCAAAAATGAATACTGACTCTTAATTAGTGCTTGACTTGGGCAGGAGATCAACGGAGCTGAGTACCGGCACCTCAAATGTTCAACTGCTTGATCTCCTAATCCTCTTATAGAACACTAGCTCAACAGTGTTGTGGAGCTCCAGAACCTAAATATAAACAGTACCGGAACACAAAATGAGTTCCGGAATCTATTTCAGTCCAAGTCATGCACTGCCCTTACCTTATCCCTAACTTTAACCAAACCCTTAACCCTAACCTAATTTTGACCAATTCTGAAAGTACATTTTGGTTTGCAGGTCAGGAGTGTCCGTATAGCTTTTTCTGTCTGTCTCCGCGTCATGTTGAAGATTTATGGCTGGGTCTACAATGGTATCCTATTCTAAAAAATGCACCCCCTCCTCTCCCCTGTAACTATTCCCCAGGTCGTTGCTGTAAATGAGAATGTTCTCAGTCAACTGACCTGGTAAAATAACGGATAAGCAAATATAGCCTTTCTGTGGTGGTTCCCCCAGGTGATGACGTGTGCTCGGGGCTCGGGGCTTCGGGCTCAGGGCTTGTGTCCTCAGGACTTGGGGCTCAGGACTTGGGGCTCAGGGCTTGGGGCTCAGGGCTTGTGTCCTCAGGCTCAGGGCTTGGGGCTCAGGGCTTGTGTTATCAGGACTTGGGGCTCAGGGCTTGTGTCCTCAGGGCTTGTGTCCTCAGGGCTTGTGTCCTCAGGGCTTGTGTCCTCAAGGCTTGTGTCCTTGGGGCTCTGGGCTTGTGTCCTCAGGGGGGCTCTGGGCTTGTGTCCTCTGGGCTTGTGTCCTCTGGGCTTGTGTCCTCTGGGCTTGTGTCCTCTGGGCTTGTGTCCTCTGGGCTTGTGTCCTCTGGGCTTGTGTCCTCTGGGCTTGTGTCCTCTGGGCTTGTGTCCTCAGGGCTTGTGTCCTCTGGGCTTGTGTCCTCAGGGCTTGTGTCCTCAGGGCTTGTGTCCTCAGGGCTTGTGTCCTCAGGGCTTGTGGCTCAGGGCTTGTGTCCTCAGGGCTTGTGTACTCTGTGTCCTTGGGGCTCTGGGCTTGTGTCCACAGGGCTTGTGTCCTCAGGGCTTGGGTCCTCAGGGCTTGGGGTCCTCAGGGTTTGGGGCTCTGGGTTTGTCCTCAGGCTCCTGGGCTTGTGTCCTCAGGGCTTGTGTCCTCAGGGCTTGTGTCCTCAGGGTTTGTGTCTTCAGGGTTTGTGTCTTCAGGGTTTGTGTCTTCAGGGCTTGTGTCTTCAGGGCTTGTGTCTTCAGGGCTTGTGTCTTCTGGGGCTTGTGTCTTCAGGGCTTGTGGCTCAGCAGAGTTGGTTTCAACCTCTGTCTGACATGAGACCACAGGAGTCACTTAGAATGGAATGACTAACACCTGATTGGGTAAGAGGTGTGAATGTTATTCTTAGCGGAAAATAGACAGATGAACAGAAATAACATTTAGAGATTTGAGCTATGAATGGATAGATCAGGGGAACAAGACCAATCAGATCCATCTAATGGATAGATCAGGGGAACAAGCCAATCAGAACCATCTAATGGATAGATCAGGAGAACAAGCCAATCAGAACCATCTAATGGATAGATCAGGAGAACAAGCCAATCAGAATCATCTAATGGATAGATCAGGGAAACAAGCCAATCAGAATCATCTAATGGATAGATCAGGAGAACAAGCCAATCAGAATCATCTAATGGATAGATCAGGAGAACAAGTCAATCAGAACCATCTAATGGATAGATCAGGAGAACAAGCCAATCAGAACCATCTAATGGATAGATCAGGAGAACAAGCCAATCAGAACCATCTAATGGATAGATCAGGAGAACAAGCCAATCAGAACCATCTAATGGATAGATCAGGAGAACAAGCCAATCAGAACCATCTAATGGATAGATCAGGAGAACAAGCCAATCAGAACCATCTAATGGATAGATCAGGAGAACAAGCCAATCAGAATCATCTAATGGATAGATCAGGAGAACAAGCCAATCAGAATCATCTAATGGATAGATCAGGAGAACAAGCCAATCAGAACCATCTAATAGATAGACCAGGAGAACAAGCCAATCAGAACCATCTAATCCCTAAATAAACACCCAGTATATAACACAAAGACATTGACTGTCCACTTTTGGAAATGTTTCAGATGTATAGTTTCTTGAATGATTCTGCAAACATCTCATTTTGCCCACTGCTCGCCCTTCTTTTTCTCGGTCAGTGGTTCGGGCCCTCTGCCCCTCCCCTCCCAGCACAATAAATAATGTGGCATGGGACTCAGGCCTTTTGTGTCCACACAGATTCTTTCTACTGTATGTTCTGCTGGGGGTAGGCAGAAACCAGGGCGTTTTATCAGAATAACACAGAGTCTTGTTGGGGCTCTGATAAAGGGCAGCATTGTATGGTAATAGTTTATATAAGACCATATGACCGCTGTGCTGCGCTGGGCTCTGCTACGGTGCAGGGTAGTGGCTAGTGTCGCGGGAATGATTAGCATTTTACCAACGCATCGTGTTCACAAGCCAAGAGCCTTCTGATTCGATGATAAAATAAACACATTTAATTTAACCCTTCTTTGTACACATTTTGTGTACCACCACAGCTGAAGGTAAAATCCATCATATCTCTGATTCTCTTTTATTAACCTTTTGGATGATGATGTGTTGAGATTCCTGAGGAAAAGAAAAGAGATTCTGACTGTCTGAGGTGTTCTGGAGTTCTCTGAGAATTCTAGAATTCCAGACTAGATTCTAGAATGGTTCTGCAGAAAGACAGTAGTTACTGATATGAAACATCTGTTCACTCGAATACAATAACTTCTCTTGGTTTGATCTGGGCGTATTTTATGATTGGCATAGTTTAAAGACTGTTTCAAGATTGGTTATATTTCTTCAGTTACAGTAGAGGTCTTAGACAGTGTTTGTCTGAAGTTAGTTGTAAGATTCTTTTAGTGAGATGGATGTTTGAGCCGTTGCTTGGAGAATATATCTTGGCTGGTCTGTCGTGTGTAGCCGTGTCCGTTTGTCCGTCTGTCTGAAGGTCAGGTTGCGCGGTCAGTCAGTATTAATACTTGTTTGAATGGATCACATGTCTCCGTTAATCGTTTCGCTATTGGCTATCAGATCGTTACGTGGCGTGACATTATGCCCGTGTTAGGCCATCGCCCCAAGGTTCTTAAAGCGCAGGCCAGGGATTGGCTGAGTCTTGTTTGCCGTTGCTGTGACCCAGCTCCAGCTCCATGGCCAGGCTACACCTGACGGTGGTGGTTTAAGGACCCAGTGCTGCCGTCGCTGCCGGCGGAGACTGGTAGGACCAACAGCTCAGGGAGTACTGGGACTGCTTTCTAGATCGCACCCTATTTAATGGGTCCTGGTTGAAAGTGGTGCACTTTTATAGGGAAAGGGGTGCTATTTGGGACATAGACAAGGGTCAAGTTGGGGGGTTGTTGTTTATATCGGAGGAAGGTTCTGTTTTAGTCCACGTTAGTATGTTTGAGAATGGGGTTTTTCTGTCCCCCGTGTCTGGTGTTTTAGTTATTTGAGCTCAAGCATTTTTGATGATTGTTGGTTGGATACATACAGTACACCTGTGGGGTTATTTAAGAACTCTTTCTTCCTCACTACAGGTTTGATTGATTGCCTTTTATTAAGGATTGACTTTATTAAGGATTGACTCAGAGATTGTACAGTTTCAATGACTAAATCAATATGTTACCAACATGTGATGTACCTTGATGTCCCCTAATTCCTTCATTACATGTTTATTTGACACGGTCGTTCTTATAGAGAATGACCACCTTTCCCAGTGTGATCAAACGTCAGCTTGTATCAATACATTGTCAACAGAACTATATCCCTTCTTGTTTCTCCTCTCCAGACCTGGAATCGAAAATGAACTGGGGGTCCTTTTACGCCGTAATCAGCGGCGTAAACAGGCATTCCACCGGCATCGGCCGCATCTGGCTGTCTGTCATCTTCATCTTCAGAATCCTGGTCCTCGTGGTGGCGGCCGAGTCGGTCTGGGGCGACGAGAAGTCTGGCTTCACCTGCAACACCCAGCAGCCCGGCTGCAACTCTGTCTGCTATGACCAGTTCTTTCCCATCTCACACATCCGCCTGTGGGCCTTGCAGCTCATCCTGGTGTCCACGCCTGCTCTCCTAGTGGCCATGCATGTAGCCCATCGCAGACACATCAACAAGAAGCTCCTGAAGAAATCCGGGCGCACTTCCCCTAAGGAGTTGGAACAAATCAAGTATCAGAAGTTTGCGATCGCAGGCGCCCTTTGGTGGACCTATATGATCAGTGTGCTGTTTAGGATCGTTCTGGAAGTCGGCTTCCTTTATATATTCTACTTGATCTACCCTGACTTCAAAATGTTCCGTCTGGTCAAGTGTGACTCGTACCCCTGCCCCAACACTGTGGACTGCTTCGTGTCGCGACCCACGGAGAAAACCATCTTCACCGTGTTCATGCTCTCCGTGTCGGGGGTGTGTGTTCTCCTTAACCTGGCCGAGGTGGCCTACCTGATTGGCAGAGCCTGTCTGAGGTGTATCCATGGTAACCAGGACAAGAATAAGGTAGCAGGGATTGGTCAGAAACTGTCCTCCTACAAACAGAATGAAATCAACCAGATGATCGCTGACCAGTCGAAGTTCAAGTTCAACGTGGGAGCTAGGAAGACCTCTATGGAGAAGGGAGAGAGGTGTTCTGCTTTCTGATAGGCTGCCCTGGAAGGGAGAGAGGTGCTCTGCTTTCTAATAGGTTGCCCTGGAAGGGAGAGAGGTGTTCTGATTTGCTGCCTATGGAGATGGGAAAGCAGGGCTCTGCTTTCTGATACGCTGTCTAGTCCTAGTTCCCACAAATGTTCACTGCTTCAAACTAAAGAACTGTAACCAGCTTGTAACCATACTGGATAGAAATCCTCAATAGCTCCATCTAGTAATAACATCAATCATTCACTCATTTATTTCTTCATCTATTTATTCTAGTGGCTGGTGCTTGGTTCCCAACATTCCTAACGGTGGTAGGATATAGAGAAGAACAAACAAGCCCAGACAAACTCAACGCTGGATCGGAGAGAGAACTTTGTTTCATCGTGATCGACACAGTCACTGTTTTGTCTCACAACCTTGGGGCAGGAACTAGTGGATAAAGGAACATTTGTTTCAGCACATGACTTGACAAACCCATTGTATTGGAACTCACTGAGTCTCCTACAGCAGGGAGACTACTCCTACAATACGGAGACTACTCCTACAGCGTGGAGACTACTCCTACAGCAGGGAGACTACTCCTACAGCACAGACTACTCCTATAGACTATTCCTACAGCACAGAGACTACTCTTACAGACTACTCCTACAGCATGGAGACTACTCCTACAGCAGGGAGACTACCCCTATAGACTACTCCTACAGCGGAGGGACTACTCCTACAGCGGAGAGACTACAGCACGGAGACTACTCCTACAGACTACTCCTACAGCAGGGAGACTAATCCTACGTCACGGAGACTACTCCTACAGCAGAGAGACTACTCCGACGGCACGGAGACTACTCCTACAGACTACTCCTACAGTAGGGAGACTACTCCTACAGAATGGAGACTACTCCTACAGACTACTCCTACAGTAGGGAGACTACTCCTACAGAATGGAGACTACTCCTACAGACTACTCCTACAGCAGGGACTACTCCTACTACTCCTACAGAATGGAGACTACTCCTACAGACTACTCCTACAGAGACTACTCCTAAAGAATGGAGACTACTCCTACAGACTACTCCTACAGAATGGAGACTACTCCTACAGACTACTCCTAAAGAATGGAGACTACTCCTAAAGAATGGGACTACTCCTACAGTAGGGAGACTACTCCTACAGAATGGAGACTACTCCTACAGACTACTCCTATGGCACGGAGACTACTCCTAAAGAATGGAGACTACTCCTACAGTAGGGAGACTACTCCTACAGAATGGAGACTACTCCTACAGACTACTCCTACAGCAGGGAGACTACTCCTACGGCACGGAGACCACTCCTACAGACTACTCCTACAGAATGGAGACTACTCCTACAGACTACTCCTACGGCACGGAGACTACTCCTACAGAATGGAGACTACTCCTACAGCAGGGAGACTACTCCTACGGCACGGAGACTACTCCTACAGTATGGAGACTACTCCTACAGCACGGAGACTACTCCTACAGACTACTCCTATGGCACGGAGACTACTCCTACAGAATGGAGACTACTCCTACAGCACGGAGACTACTCCTACAGACTACTCCTACGGCACGGAGACTACTCCTACAGAATGGAGACTACTCCTACAGCACGGAGACTACTCCTACAGACTACTCCTACGGCATGAAGACTACTCCTATAGACTATTCCTACAGCACAGAGACTACTCTTACAGACTACTCCTACAGCATGGAGACTACTCCTACAGCAGGGAGACTACCCCTATAGACTACTCCTACAGCGGAGGGACTACTCCTACAGCGGAGAGACTACAGCACGGAGACTACTCCTACAGACTACTCCTACAGCAGGGAGACTAATCCTACGTCACGGAGACTACTCCTACAGACTACTCCTACAGCAGGGAGACTAATCCTACGTCACGGAGACTACTCCTACAGCAGAGAGACTACTCCGACGGCACGGAGACTACTCCTACAGACTACTCCTACAGTAGGGAGACTACTCCTACAGAATGGAGACTACTCCTACAGACTACTCCTACAGTAGGGAGACTACTCCTACAGAATGGAGACTACTCCTACAGACTACTCCTACAGCAGGGAGACTACTCCTACGGCACGGAGACTACTCCTACAGACTACTCCTACAGAATGGAGACTACTCCTACAGACTACTCCTATGGCACGGAGACTACTCCTAAAGAATGGAGACTACTCCTACAGTAGGGAGACTACTCCTACAGAATGGAGACTACTCCTACAGACTACTCCTATGGCACGGAGACTACTCCTAAAGAATGGAGACTACTCCTACAGTAGGGAGACTACTCCTACAGAATGGAGACTACTCCTACAGACTACTCCTACAGCAGGGAGACTACTCCTACGGCACGGAGACCACTCCTACAGACTACTCCTACAGAATGGAGACTACTCCTACAGACTACTCCTACGGCACGGAGACTACTCCTACAGAATGGAGACTACTCCTACAGCAGGGAGACTACTCCTACGGCACGGAGACTACTCCTACAGTATGGAGACTACTCCTACAGCACGGAGACTACTCCTACAGACTACTCCTACGGCACGGAGACTACTCCTACAGAATGGAGACTACTCCTACAGCACGGAGACTACTCCTACAGACTACTCCTACGGCACGGAGACTACTCCTACAGAATGGAGACTACTCCTACAGCACGGAGACTACTCCTACAGACTACTCCTACGGCATGAAGACTACTCCAACAGACTACTCCTACAGCACGGAGACTACTCCAACAGACTACTCCTACAGCACGGAGACTACTCCTACAGCACGGAGAGTACTCCTACAGAATGGAGACCACTCCTACAGCAGAGAGACTACTCCTACAGTAGAGAGACTGCTCCTACAGCAGGGAGACTGCTCCTACAGCAGGGAGACTGCTCCTACAGCAGGGAGACTGCTCCTACGGCAGGGAGACTACTCCTACAGCAGGGAGACTACTCCTACAGACTACTCCTACGGCAGAGAGACTGCTCCTACGGCAGAGAGACTGCTCCTACGGCAGAGAGACTGCTCCTACGGCAGAGAGACTGCTCCTACGGCAGAGAGACTGCTCCTACGGCAGAGAGACTGCTCCTACGGCAGGGAGACTGCTCCTACGGCAGGGAGACTGCTCCTACGGCAGGGAGACTGCTCCTACGGCAGAGAGACTGCTCCTACGGCAGAGAGACTACTCCTACAGTAGAGAGACTACTCCTACGGCAGAGAGACTGCTCCTACAGACTACTCCTACGGCAGAGAGACTTCTTCTACAGACTACTCCTACAGACTACTCCTACAGCAGGGAGACTACTCCTACAGACTACTCCTACAGCACGGTGACTACTCCTACAGCACAGAGACTACTCCTACAGACTACTCCTACGGCACGAAGACTACTCCAACAGACTATTCCTACAGCACGGAGACTACTCCAACAGAATACTCCTACAGCACGGAGACTACTCCTACAGCAGAGAGACTACTCCTACAGCAGGGAGACTACTCCTACGGCAGAGACTGCTCCTACAGCAGGGAGACTACTCCTACAGACTACTCCTACGGCAGAGAGACTGCTCCTACGGCAGAGAGACTGCTCCTACGGCAGAGAGACTACTCCTACAGTAGAGAGACTACTCCTACGGCAGAGAGACTGCTCCTACAGCAGGGAGACTACTCCTACAGACTACTCCTACGGCAGAGAGACTTCTCCTACAGACTACTCCTACAGACTACTCCTACAGCAGGGAGACTACTCCTACAGACTACTCCTACAGCAGGGAGACTACTCCTACAGACTGCTCCTACGGCAGAGAGACTACTCCTACAGACTACTCCTACAGACTGCTCCTACGGCAGAGAGACTACTCCTACAGACTACTCCTACAGACTGCTCCTACGGCAGAGAGACTACTCCTACGGCAGAGAGACTACTCCTACAGACTTCTCCTACAGACTACTCCTACAGAGAGCTCCTACGGCAGAGAGACTACTCCTACAGACTACTCCTACAGACTGCTCCTACGGCAGAGAGACGACTCCCACAGACTACTCCTACAGACTACTCCTACGGCAGAGAGACTACTCCTACGGCAGGGAGACTACTCCTACGGCAGGGAGACTACTCCTACGGCAGGGAGACTACTCCTACGGCAGGGAGACTACTCCTACGGCAGGGAGACTACTCCTACGGCAGGGAGACTACTCCTACGGCAGGGAGACTACTCCTACGGCAGGGAGACTTCTCCTACGGCAGAGAGACTACTCCTACGGCAGAGAGACTACTCCTACGGCATGGAGACTACTCCTACGGCAGGGAGACTACTCCTACGGCAGAGAGACTACTCCTACGGCAGAGAGACTACTCCTACAGCAGGGAGACTGCTCCAACAGCAGGAACGGATCACTCATCAAGACATTGAAGGTCTATTTAATGGTGCACAGCAAACTATGGAGCTTTACTACGTTGCTATCTGCACCAAGAGGGTTAGCAGCAGGGACGTGGAAAACTGGTTGTCCTAAGATGGATTACTGACAACTTCCATTAACGGTTGTTAACCCGTACAAAAATATGGTATGTTCATATCCCACATTATTCTGTTATATATGATATGTTCATATCCCACATTATATTGTTATATATGATATGTTCATATCCCACATTATACTGTTATATACGATATGTTCATATCCCACATTATACCGTTATATATGATATGTTCATATCCCACATTATACTGTTATATATATATATATATATATATGATATGTTCATATCCCACATTATACTGTTATATATATATATATATATATATATGTTCATATCCCACATTATACTCTTATATATGATATGTTCATATCCCAAATTATACTGATATATATGATGTGTTCATATCCCACATTATAGTGTTATATATGATATGTTCATATCCCACATTATACTGTTATATATGATATGTTCATATCCCACATTATAGTGTTATATATGATATGTTCATATCCCACAGTAGTATATACTACAGTACTCTATTAGTACTACTATTATGGGGATGTTTACACGACAACATCCAACAGCTCCAAAGTAAACCTGTTGTTGAGGGCTCACAGCATCTGATAGTGGATTGATGGATACAAGTCTTTAGGTTTTGCAAATCAAATCAAAATGTGTAGACCTTACAGTGAAATGCTTTACTTACAAACCTTTAACCAACAATGCAGTTTTCAGAAAATACACACAAAAAAAGTAAGCGATAAGAATAACAACTAATTAAAGAGCAGCAGTAAATAACAGTAGTGAGGCTATATACAGGGGGCACCGGTACAGAGTCAATGTGGAGACTATATACAGGGGGTACCGGTACAGAGTCAATGTGGAGGCTATATACAGGGGGTACCGGTACAGAGTCAATGTGGAGGCTATATACAGGGGGTATTGGTACAGAGTCAATGTGGAGACTATATACAGGGGGTACCGGTACAGAGTCAATGTGGAGGCTATATACAGGGGGGTACTGGTACAGAGTCAATGTGGAGACTATATACAGGGGGTACCGGTACAGAGTCAATGTGGAGGCTATATACAGGGGTTATGGTACTGGTACAGAGTCAATGTGGAGGCTATATACAGGGGGTACCGGTACAGAGTCAATGTGGAGACTATATACAGGGGGTACCGGTACAGAGTCAATGTGGAGGCTATATACAGGTGGTACTGGTACAGAGTCAATGTGGAGGCTATATACAGGGGGTACCGGTACAGAGTCAATGTGGAGGCTATATACAGGGGTACCGGTACAGAGTCAATGTGGAGACTATATACAGGGGTATCGGTACAGAGTCAATGTGGAGTGGAGGCTATATACAGGGGGTACCGGTACAGAGTCAATGTGGAGGCTATATACAGGGGGTACCGGTACAGAGTCAATGTGGAGGCTATATACAGGGTGTTACGGTACAGAGTCAATGTGGAGGCTATATACAGGGGGTACCGGTACAGAGTCAATGTGGAGGCTATATACAGGGGGTACCGGTACAGAGTCAATGTGGAGGCTATATACAGGGGGTACTGGTACAGAGTCAATGTGAGACTATATACAGGGGGCTATCGGTACAGAGTCAATGTGGAGACTATATACAGGGGGTATTGGTACAGAGTCAATGTGGAGGCTATATACAGGGGGTATCGGTACAGAGTCAATGTGGAGGCTATATACAGGGGGTACCGGTACAGAGTCAATGTGGAGGCTATATACAGAGGGTACCGGTACAGAGTCAATGTGCGGGGGCACCGGTGTCAAGGTAATATGTACATGTAGGTAGAGTTATTGAAGTGACTATGCATAGATAATAACAGAGAGTAGCAGCAGCGTAGAAGGGGAGAGGGGTATGCAATGGAAATAGCCTGGGGAGCTATTTGATTAGGTGTTCAGGAGTCTTATGGCTTGGGGGTAGAAGCTGTTTAGAAGTCTCTTGGACCTAGACTTGGCACTCCGGTACCGCTTGCCGTGCGGTAGCAGAGAGAACAGTCTATGACTAGGGTGGCTGAAGTCTTTGACAATTTTATGGGTCTTTCTCTGACACCGCCTGGTATAGAGGTCCTGGATGGCAGGAAGCTTGACCCCAGTGATGTACTGGGCAGTACGCACTACCCTCTGAAGTAACTTGCGGACGGAGGCCGAGCAGTTGCCATACCAGGCAGTGATGCAACCCGTCAGGATGCTCTCAATGGTGCAGCTGTAAAACCTTTTGAGGATCTGAGGACCCATGCCAAATCTTTTCAGTCTCCTGAGGGGGAATAGGTTTTGTCGTGCCCTCTTCACGACTGTCTTGGTGTTTTTGGACCATGTTAGATTGGTCATGTGGACGCCAAGGAACTTGAAGCTCTCAACCTGCTCCACTACAGCCCCGTCGATGAGAATGGGGGCGTGCTCAGTCCTCTTTTTCCTGTAGTCCACAATCAGCTCCTTTGTCTTGATCACGTTGAGGGAGAGGTGCTGGCACCACACGGACAGGACTCTGACCTCCTCCCTATCGCCGTTGGTCATGGTGTTTCTATCTTCTCAGACCGCTACTATACTGAACAAATATATAAACACAACATGCAACAATTTCACTTTTTAAAAATTCATTTGAACCAAATCTATGGATTTAACATGACTGGGCATAGGCCCACCCACTTGGGAGCAGGGGCCCAAGCCAATCAGAATGAGTTTTTCCCCACAAATGGACTTTATTACAGACAGAAATACTCCTCAGCACCCCCTCCACCCCACCTCAGATGATCCTGCAGGTGAAGAAGCCGGATGTGAAGGTCCTGGACTGGTGTGGTTACAACGTGGTCTGAGGTTGTGAGACTGGTTGGACGTACTGCCAAATTCTCTGAAACGACGTTGGAGGCGGTTTATAGTAGAGAAATTAACATTAAATTATCTGTAAACAGCTCTTGCTGACATTCCTGCAGTCAGCATGCCAATTGCACTCTCCCTCAAAACTTAAGACATCTGTGGCATTGTGTTGTGTGTCCAAACGGCACATTTTAGAGTGGCCTTGCATTGTGATCATGCTGTTTTAATCAGATTCTTGATATGCCACACCTGTCAAGTGGATTATTTTGTCAAGGGAGAAATACTCACTAACAGGAATGTAAACAAATGTGTGCACAACATTTTTGAGAAATCAGCTTTTTGTGTAAATGGAACATTTCTGTGATTTTTATTTTATTTATTTAAAGAAACATCAGTCATCTCAACACAATGAACTGAGTTTGAACCTGGTCATTATTCTGGATCTGCCCAGAAATGGTGTCATTGTTGAGAAGTCACATGACGTGCAGTGGAACCTATGACGAGGCAGAGATTAGAGAGAGAATTCATTTGTCTTTCTTCAGGTTTGGGCGTTGCCAGGCAAAGTAGATTAGCCAATAACATCCTGGTTTTTGATTGGTTGAAAACAGGCTGTTGCCATTTGACATATACCTACAGTTTTTTTTATGACATTAAATCATTTTATTTGGATAATATTATTTATTTTTCATATTTAATGAAAGTTATTGTACTGTAATATAATTATTCTCCTCTCTTTTCCTGTCTAGTTTCCAGTTTATAATTTAATCATACGCATTGTTCTCATAAAAGGCTAAATACATTTTGTTGTACAGTAAAATTATAAAGATAATGAATTGAACCTGTGCTTGTCATTCAGCTGTTCAACAGCTCTTTATTTCTGCTTCTGTATTAAATGTTCATCTACTGTCTGTAAACATTCCTGTTACTTCCCAGAAATCCTGGTTGGTGTCACATGTGCTCCCTCTCCGGTCTCTAGGTCACCAGGCTGCTCGTTATGGCGCACACCTGTCACCATCGTTACGCGCACCTGTCACCATCGTTACGCGCATTATGACACTCACCTGGACTCCATCACTTCCCTGATTACCTGCCCTATATCTGTCACTGCCTTTGGTTCCTTCCCCAGGCATCATTGTTTGTGTGGCCTTTGTTCTCGTATTACGTTGTGTCTATTTATTAAAACACTCCCTGAACTTGCTTCCCGACTCTCAGCGCACATCGGTTCAGTTGGAGCATACCAGATTTCCTGCTTAATCCGTCTTGATTCCCGGGAATTCTAAAAAACGGGATTTCTGGGAATTAAAGTAGAAGTCAACGTAATTTTGCAACCGTAATCCAGTCCATGGTGTATATCTGACAGATGGAACAGGTTGGAACAGTGTATCTCTATATTATTGTACATTAAGGAATAAAATCCACAACGATTTGACCAACTCGTGTGTTGACTTTATAACGTTGACTGACATTGCAAAGTGTCAGTAGCTGTATGTTGTTACAGATCCCGACCTCTGGTTTCACATCTTAGTATACAGTAAATCCATGTGGATGTCATCTGTGTGTTTACCAGCGCTCCCTTATAGCAACCTTCCTGGAGTTGTCTACGTTGGAGTCTTCTCGTTTCCCTCCGTTACACTCCCGTCATTGGTGGCTTTAACATTCTTCGCCTGCCTGTCATTGGTGGCTTCAGGACCTGAACGGCTGCTCTTCTCCAAAGATGAGTCCCAAATAGCACCCTGTTCCAAATTTAGTGCTCATAGGTCTCTGGTCTAAAGTCGTACACTATATAGGGAATAGGGTTCCATAGGGCTCTGGTCTAAAGTAGTGCACTATATAGGGAATATGGTGCCCTAGGGCTCTGGTCTAAAGTAGTGCACTATATAGGGAATAGGGTGACATAGGACTCTGGTGTAAAGTAGTGCACTATATGGTGAATAGGGTGCCATTAGGGACACACTCACATGAAGTCATGCCCTCTGCCCTCCTACACCACAGTGACAGAGACACCCTTCCCCTATATTTAGCACTGAGCTGCACTTGATGCCAGACAGACCAGAAAGTCAAGCTTATTGGCCAGCTGCCCTGTCAATCACCTCAACAGGCTGGGGAGTTGGGCCAGGGTCTCCCATAGCTGACGTTAGAGAGTGCCCTCAGCCCTGGGCCAAATGTAACCCTAGGGGACAGAGGGAGGGGATAGAGGGAGGGAGAGTTGGTCTTGGCTAGCAGCAGTATCAGTAGCAGTGCCTTTCAGTTGGTTGGAAGGGAGAGAGGGTCGGAGAGGAACTCTAGGAGGGAAGACAGGGAGGAACTCTAGGAGGGAAGACAAGGAGGAACTCTAGGAGGGAAGACAAGGAGGAACTCTAGGAGGGAAGACAGGGAGGAACTCTAGGAGGGAAGACAGGGAGGAACTCTAGGAGGGAAGACAAGGAGAGAGGGTCGAAGAGGAACTCTAGGAGGGAAGACAGGGAGGAACTCTAGGAGGAAGACAAGGAGGAGGGTCGGAGAGGAACTCTAGGAGGGAAGACAAGGAGAGAGGGTCGGAGAGGAACTCTAGGAGGGAAGACAAGGAGAGAGGGTCGGAGAGGAACTCTAGGAGGGAAGACAAGGAGAGAGGGTCGGAGAGGAACTCTAGGAGGGAAGTCATGGAGAGAGGGTTGGAGAGGAACACTAGGAGTGAAGAGAGGATTGGAGAGGAACTCTAGGAGGGGAGAGAGGGTCAGAGAGGAACTCTGGGAGGGAAGAAAGGTTCAGAGAGGAACTCTAGGAGGGCAGAGAGGGTCAGAGAGGAACTCTAGGAGTGAAGACTGGGAGAAGCCTTGACTGACTGAAGAGGGAAGACGGGAGTGTGTTGGTGTGGAACGGTCTTGTTGTGGCCAGTGGTGGGCTGGTCTGGTGTTTCCTGTCCATTCAAGGGCATTCCATCTGCTGAGACCTGGACAGGAGAGAGACAGCAGAGAGGAGCAACCAGCCACATAGGCCTCACTGGGTTGGAGAGAGAGAGAGGGATAGGGGAGGAGGGAGAGACGCAGAAGGAAGGAGGCTACGAGGGGAGCCACATAGGCCTCACTGGGTTGGAGAGAGAGAGGGACAGGGGAGGAGGGAGAGACGCAGAAGGGAGGCTACGAGGGGAGCCACATAGGCCTCAGTCCCACAGGGAGCTACTCTTCTGGGGACAGTAGACTGACAAGGTAGGTACTTCCATATTCTACTTTCTGTTTCAGTCTTCCTCTCTGGATTTCTGTGTGTGGTACTGTTAGGATGGAGAGAAAAGATGTAGTTTCTACGTAAAGGTGTTGACTTGACCCAGTAACCCAGTAAGGTGGGGACTTGACCCAGTAACCCAGTAAGGTGGGGACTTGGCCCAGTAAGGTGGGGACTTGGCCCAGTAACCCAGTAAGGTGGGGACTTGGCCCAGTAACCCAGTAACCCAGTAAGGTGGGGACTTGGCCCAGTAACCCAGTAAGGTGGGGACTTGACCCAGTAACCCAGTAAGGTGGGGACTTGACCCAGTAACACAGTAAGGTGGGGGCTTGACCCAGTAACACAGTAAGGTGGGGACTTGACCCAGTAACACAGTAAGGTGGGGACTTGGCCCAGTAACCCAGTATTGTGGGGACTTGACCCAGTAACCCAGTATTGTGGGGACTTGGCCCAGTAACCCAGTATTGTGGGGACTTGGCCCAGTAACCCACTAAGGTGGGGACTTGGCCCAGTAACCCAGTAAGGTGGGGACTTGGCCCAGTAACCCAGTATTGTGGGGACTTGGCCCAGTAACCCAGTAAGGTGGGCACTTGGCCCAGTAACCCAGTATTGTGGGGACTTGGCCCAGTAACCCAGTATTGTGGGGACTTGGCCCAGTAACCCAGTAACCCAGTAAGGTGGGGACTTGGCCCAGTAACCCAGTAACCGTAAGGTGGGGACTTGGCCCAGTAACCCAGTATTGTGGGGACTTGGCCCAGTAACCCAGTAAGGTGGGGACTTGTCCCAGTAACCCAGTAAGGTGGGGACTTGTCCCAGTAACCCAGTAAGCTGGGGACTTGGCCCAGTAACCCAGTAAGGTGGGGACTTGACCCAGTAACCCAGTATAAGGTGGGGACTTGGCCCAGTAACCCAGTAAGGTGGGGACTTGGCCCAGTAACCCAGTAAGGTGGGGACTTGACCCAGTAACCCAGTAAGGTGGGGACTTGACCCAGTAACACAGAATGGTGGGGACTTGACCCAGTAACCGAGTAAGGTGGGGACTTGACCCAGTAACCGAGTAAGTTGGGGACTTGGCCCAGTAACCGAGTAAGGTGGGGACTTGACCCAGTAACCCAGTAAGGTGGGGACTTGGCCCAGTAACCCAGTAAGGTGGGGACTTGACCCAGTAACCCAGTAAGGTGGGGACTTGGCCAAGTAACCCAGTAAGGTGGGGACTTGGCCCAGTAAGGTGGGGACTTGACCCAGTAACCCAGTAAGGTGGGGACTCGGCCCAGTAACACAGTAAGGTGGGGACTTGTCCCAGTAACCCAGTAACCCAGTAAGGTGGGGACTTGGCCCAGTAACCCAATAAGGTGGGGACTTGGCCCAGTAAGGTGGGGACTTGACCCAGTAAGGTGGGGACTTGGCCCAGTAACCCAGTAAGGTGGGGACTTGGCCCAGTAACCCAATAAGGTGGGGACTTGGCCCAGTAAGGTGGGGACTTGGCCCAGTAACCCAGTAAGGTGGGGACTTGGCCCAGTAACACAGTAAGGTGGGGAATTGGCCCAGTAACCCAGTAAGTTGGGGACTTGGCCCAGTAACACAGTAAGGTGGGGACTTGGCCCAGTAACCCAGTAACCCAGTAAGGTGGGGACTTGGCCCAGTAACCCAGTAAGGTGGGGACTTGGCCCAGTAACACAGTAAGGTGGGGAATTGGCCCAGTAACCCAGTAAGGTGGGGACTTGGCCCAGTAACACAGTAAGGTGGGGACTTGGCCCAGTAACCCAGTAAGGTGGGGACTTGGCCCAGTAACCCAGTAAGGTGGGGACTTGGCCCAGTAACACAGTAAGGTGGGGAATTGGCCCAGTAACCCAGTAAGGTGGGGACTTGGCCCAGTAACCCAGTAAGGTGGGGACTTGGCCCAGTAACCCAGTATTGTGGGGACTTGGCCCAGTAACCCAGTAACCCAGTAAGGTGGGGACTTGGCCCAGTAACCCAGTAAGGTGGGGACTTGGCCCAGTAACCCAGTAAGGTGGGGACTTGGCCCAGTAACCCAGTAAGGTGGGGACTTGGCCCAGTAACCCAGTAAGGTGGGGACTTGGCCCAGTAACCCAGTAAGGTGGGGACTTGGCCCAGTAACCCAGTAAGGTGGGGACTTGGCCCAGTAACCCAGTAAGGTGGGGACTTGGCCCAGTAACCCAGTAAGGTGGGGACTTGGCCCAGTAACCCAGTAAGGTGGGGACTTGACCCAGTAACCCAGTAAGGTGGGGACTTGGCCCAGTAACCCAGTAAGGTGGGGACTTGGCCCAGTAACCCAGTAAGGTGGGGACTTGACCCAGTAACCCAGTAAGGTGGGGACTTGGCCCAGTAACCCAGTAAGGTGGGGACTTGGCCCAGTAACACAGAAACACAACAGACATCATGGTAAGAGTCTGAAAGTATGAAAATCACTTGAAATATATTGCGAATCATTCTGAAACATATATTTTATTCTCAGATAATTCTCATTATTTCAGAGGGGAATTTTTTACTACAAATGAGTTTCTTATAAGATGTAAATGAATACAGTGTCGTAAGAGGTTGAGATCTCTGAATGAACCCCAGTATTGAAAAGGCAGATATGATTTGGTTGTTATTGTTGTGTTCCAGAAGAGGATATGGTCATTAACTGTTGCTCTTTCCCAAACAGTAGCAGCCCAATCTCAACAACTGACTCCACTGTTAGACCTGTTGATTACAGACCAAACTCAGTCATGGATCATATCTACTAGCTGTCTGTAATGACAGTCAGACTGACGTTAGTCTCTAATTATAACCAAATACTGTCTAATTCCTACAGTCTGTAATGACAGTTTAGTCTCTAGTTATAACTAAATACTGTCTAATTCCTACAGTCTGTAATGGCAGTCAGACTGGCGTTAGTCTCTAGTTATAACTAAATACTGTCTAATTCCTACAGTCTGTAATGACAGTCTCTAGACACACACAGGCCTCTCTCTATACTATCCCTGGCTACAACCTGCTGTCCCCGGGTCCAAATATACCCCCATCCTAAATGTAATATAAACCTGTCTGTGTCACTACCTGCCCTGTAGACAGAGGTGTGAAGAAACACACACACACACACACACACACACACACACACACACACACACACACACACACACACACACAAGTTTGGGATACTCCTCTGATCTTGGCCCTCCTGTTGTGAGTCAGTCTATTGGAAGACAGGGACAGGACACATTGAGGACAGTTGTCTCCTGCGCTCTTTTCACACAAGGCAGCGATTATATTTATGTAACAGTTTAAATGATATGGACCTGACAGATACAGATACAGACCTGACAGATACAGACCTGACAGATACAGACCTGACAGATACAGACCTGACAGATACAGACCTGACAGATACAGATACAGACCTGACAGATACAGATACAGACCTGACAGATACAGACCTGACAGATACAGATACAGATACAGATACAGACCTGACAGATACAGATACAGACCTGACAGATACAGATACAGTCTGACAGATACAGATACAGACCAGACCTGACAGATACAGACCTGACAGACCTGACAGATACAGACCTGACAGATACAGACCTGACAGATACAGATACAGACCTGACAGATACAGATACAGACCTGACAGATAGAGACCTGACAGATACAGACCTGACAGATACAGACCTGACAGATACAGACCTGACAGATACAGACCTGACAGATACAGACCTGACAGATACAGACCTGACAGATACAGATACAGACCTGACAGATACAGATACAGACCTGACAGATACAGACCTGACAGATAAAGATACAAACCAGACAGATACAGACCTGACAGATACAGACCTGACAGATACAGATACAGACCTGACAGATACAGACCTGACAGATACAGACCTGACAGATACAGATACAGACCTGACAGATACAGACCTGATACAGATACAGACCTGACAGATACAGACCTGACAGATACAGATACAGACCTGACAGATACAGATACAGACCCTGACAGATACAGACCTGACAGATACAGACCTGACAGAAAACAGACCTGACAGATACAGATACAGACCTGACAGATACAGACCTGACAGATACAGACCTGACAGATACAGATACAGACCTGACAGATACAGACCTGACAGATACAGACCTGACAGATACAGATACAGACCTGACAGATACAGACCTGACAGATACAGATACAGACCTGACAGATACAGATACAGACCTGACAGATACAGACCTGACAGATACAGACCTGACAGATACAGATACAGACCTGACAGATACAGACCTGACATATACAGATACAGACCTGACAGATACAGATACAGACCTGACAGATACAGACCTGACAGATACAGATACAGACCTGACAGATACAGACCTGACAGATACAGACCTGACAGATACAGACCCTGACAGAAAACAGACCTGACAGATACAGATACAGACCTGACAGATACAGACCTGACAGATACAGACCTGACAGATACAGATACAGACCTGACAGATACAGACCTGACAGATACAGATACAGACCTGACAGAAAACAGACCTGACAGATACAGATACAGACCTGACAGATACAGACCTGAGACCTGACAGATACAGACCTGACAGATACAAACCTGACAGATACAGACCTACAGACCTGACAGATACAGACCTGACAGATACAGACCTGACAGATACAGACCTGACAGATACAGACCTGACAGATACAGATACAGACCTGACAGATACAGACCTGACAGATAAAGACCTGACAGATACAGATACAGACCTGACAGATACAGACCTGACAGATAAAGATACAAACCAGACAGATACAGACCTGACAGATACAGACCTGACAGATAGAGATACAGACCTGACAGATACAGATACAGACCTGACAGATACAGACCTGACAGATACAGATACAGACCTGACAGATACAGATACAGACCTGACAGATACAGACCTGACAGATAAAGACCTGACAGATACAGATACAGACCTGACAGATACAGACCTGACAGATAAAGATACAAACCAGACAGATACAGACCTGACAGATACAGACCTGACAGATAGAGATACAGACCTGACAGATACAGATACAGACCTGACAGATACAGACCTGACAGATACAGATACAGACCTGACAGATACAGATACAGACCTGACAGAGAGCTACAGATACAGACCTGACAGATACAGATACAGACCTGACAGATACAGACCTGACGGATACAGAGCTGACAGATACAGATACAGACCTGACAGATACAGACCTGACAGATACAGATACAGACCTGACAGATACAGATACAGACCTGACAGATACAGACCTGACAGATACAGATACAGACCTGACAGATACAGATACAGACCTGACAGATACAGACCTGACAGATACAGATACAGAGACCTGACAGATACAGATACAGACCTGACAGATACAGACCTGACAGATACAGAGCTGACAGATACAGATACAGACCTGACAGATACAGACCTGACAGATACAGATACAGACCTGACAGATACAGATACAGACCTGACAGATACAGACCTGAGAGATACAGATACAGACCTGACAGATACAGAGCTGACAGATACAGATACAGACCTGACAGATACAGACCTGACAGATACAGACCTGACAGATACAGACCTGACAGATACAGATACAGACCTGACAGATACAGACCTGACAGATACAGACCTGACAGATACAGATACAGACCTGACAGATACCGACCTGACAGATACAGATACAGACCTGACAGATACAGATCTGACAGATACAGACCTGACAGATACAGATACAGACCTGACAGATACAGACCTGACATGAAAAAGGTCATGTTATGTTTTGTTTTGAATATTCAGAATAGCAGGATTAATTAATTAATTTTTGTACCCCCCTCTCCTTGAATTTTCTTTGCGTCTCAGCCATAATTCTGTCAAAATCTGATTGTTTTTTTGCTCATTCTTTTGATTCAACAGAATTGGCTGTAGGGCAAACTGTTTTTCAAGGGAAGCGGGTGATGTTATCCATTCATGTTTTTTGTATGTTATTCATATCTGAGAATGAACCAATGATATCAGGCCACACCCAGACATGATTACAGACACCTGTGTGTGTCCTTTGACACGATATAAACTAGTGACCCACAGTGTTTGTCATTATACCCAGATGAAGACAGCTTGTCTGTCCAAACGTTGGGTTTTAAATCATTACACCTGAGCTGCTACAGTGTGAGGCTCTCCTTGAATGTTTTATTTTAACACATTAACTAGTCTAGTTTCTCTCCTCCAGACACATGAACTAGTCTAGTCTCTCTCTCTCCCCTCCAGACACATTAACTAGTTTCTCTCCTCCAGACACATGAACTAGTCTAGTCCCTCTCCTCCAGACACATGAACTAGTCTAGTCTCTCTCCTCCAGACACATTAACTAGTCTGGTCTCTCTCCTCTCAGACACATTAACTAGTCTGGTCTCTCTCTCTCCAGACACATTAACTAGTCTAGTCTCTCTCCTACCAGACACATTAACTAGTCTAGTCTCTCTCCTCCAGACACATTAACTAGTCTTCTCTCCTCCAGACACATGAACTAGTCTAGTCTCTCTCCTCCAGACACATTAACTAGTCTAGTCTCTCTCCTCCAGACACATTAACTAGTCTAGTCTCTCTCCTCCAGACACATTAACTAGTCTAGTCTCTCTCCTCCAGACACATTAACTAGTCTAGTCTCTCTCCTCCAGACACATTAACTAGTCTAGTCTCTCTCCTCCAGACACATTAACTAGTCTGGTCTCTCTCTCTACTCCAGACACATTAACTAGTCTAGTCTCTCTCCTCCAGACACATTAACTAGTCTGGTCTCTCTCTCTACTCCAGACACATTAACTAGTCTAGTCTCTCTCCTCCAGACACATTAACTAGTCTAGTCTCTCTCTCTACTCCAGACACATTAACTAGTCTAGTTTCTCTCCTCCAGACACATTAACTAGTCTAGTCTCTCTCTCTCCAGACACATTAACTAGTCTGGTCTCTCTCTCTACTCCAGACACATTAACTAGTCTAGTCTCTCTCCTCCAGATACATTAACTAGTCTAGTCTCTCTCTCTACTCCAGACACATTAACTAGTCTAGTTTCTCTCCTCCAGACACATTAACTAGTCTAGTCTCTCTCTCTCCTCCAGACACATTAACTAGTCTAGTTTCTCTCCTCCAGACACATTAACTAGTCTTGTCTCTCTCTCTCCTCCAGACACATTGACTAATCTAGTCTCTCCTCCAGACACTTGCTACCATATGGGATGAACTCTCTCCGTTCCCTTCGGTCTCTCTCTCCTCTCTCTCCGTTCCCTTTGGTCTCTCTCTCCTCTCTCCTCTCCCTTCGGTCTCTCTCTCCTCTCTCTCCGTTCCCTTCGGTCTCTCCCTCCTCTCTCTCTCCCTTCGGTCTCTCTCTCCTCTCTCTCTGTTCACTTCGGTCTCTCTCTCCTCTCTCCCGTTCCCTCTCTCTCTCCCCGTCCCTCTCTCTCCTCTCCCCGTCTCTCTCTCTCTCCCGTTCCCTTCGGTCTCTCTCTCCTCTCTTCCCGTTCCCTTCGGTCTCTCTCTCCTCTCTCCCGTTCCCTTCGGTCTCTCTCTCCTCTCTCTCCGTTCCCTTCGGTCTCTCTCTCCTATCTCTCTGTTCCCTTCTCTCTCTCTCTGTTCCCCTTCGGTCTCTCTCTCTCTCCCCGTTCCCTTCGGTCTCTCTCTCCTCTTCCCTTCCCTTTCGTCTCTCTCTCCGTTCCCTTCGTCTCTCTCTCCGTTCCCTTCCCTTCGGTCTCTCTCTCCTCTCTCTCCGTTCCCTTCGGTCTCTCTCTCCTCTCTCTCTCTCTCCCCCTTCGGTCTCTCTCTCCTCTCTCTCCTCTCCCTTCGGTCTCTCTCTCCATTCCCTTTGGCCTCTCTCTCCTCTCCCTTCGGTCTCTCTCTCCTCTCTCTCCGTTCCCTTCGGTCTCTCTCTCCTCTCTCTCCCCGTTCCTTTCGGTCTCTCTCTCCTCTCTCTCCCCGTTCCCTTCGGTCTCTCTCCTCTCTCTCTCCCTCTCTCTCCTCCGTTCCCTTCGGTCTCTCTCTCCTCCCTCTCCTCCCCGTTCCCTTCGGTCTCTCTCTCTCTCTCTCCCCGTTCCCTTCGGTCTCTCTCCTCTCTCCCCGTTCCCTTCGGTCTCTCTCTCTCTCTCTCCCCGTTCCCTTTCGGTCTCTCTCTCCTCTCTCTCCCGTTCCTTTCGGTCTCTCTCTCCTCTCTCTCCCGTTCCTTTCGGTCTCTCTCTCCTCTCTCTCCCGTTCCCTTCGGTCTCTCTCTCCTATCTCCCCGTTCCCTTCGGTCTCTCTCCTCTCCCCGTTCCTTTCGGTCTCTCTCTCCTCTCTCCCCGTTTCCATTTCGGTCTCTCTCTCCTCTCTCCCCGTTCCCTTCGGTCTCTCTCTCCTCTATCTCCATTCCCTTCGGTCTCTCTCTCCTATCTCTCCGTTCCCTTCGTCTCTCTCTCCGTTCCCTTCGTCTCTCTCTCCGTTCCCTTCGGTCTCTCTCTCCTCTATCTCCATTCCCTTCGGTCTCTCTCTCCTATCTCTCCGTTCCCTTCGGTCTCTCTCTCCTCGTTCCCTTCGGTCTCTCTCTCCTCTCTCCGTTCCCTTCGGTCTCTCTCTCCTCTCTTCCCGTTCCCTTCGGTCTCTCTCTCCTCTCTCTCCGTTCCCTTCGGTCTCTCTCTCCTCTCTCTCTGTTCCCTTCGGTCTCTCTCTCCGTTCCCTTCGGTCTCTCTCTCCGTTCCCTTCGGTCTCTCTCTCCCCGTTCCCTTCGGTCTCTCTCTCTCTCTCCCCGTTCCCTTCGGTCTCTCTCTCCTCTCTCCCCCGTTCCCTTCGGTCTCTCTCTCCCTCTCCCCCGTTCCCTTCGGTCTCTCTCCTCTCTCCCGGTTCCCTTCGGTCTCTCTCTCTTCTCTCCCGTTCCCTTCGGTCTCTCTCTCTCTCCCGTTCCCTTCGGTCTCTCTCTCCTTTCTCTCCGTTCCCTTCGGTCTCTCTCTCTCCTCTCCCCTTCCCTTCGGTCTCTCTCTCCTCTCTCCCCGTTCCCTTCGGTCTCTCTCTCCTCTCCCCCCTTCCCTTCGGTCTCTCTCCCCTCTCTCCTTCCCTTCGGTCTCTCTCTCTTCTCTCCCTGTTTCCCTTTCGGTCTCTCTCTCCTCTCTCTCCGTTCCCTTCGGTCTCTCTCTCCGTTCCCTTCGGTCTCTCTCTCCATTCCCTTCGGTCTCTCTCTCCTCCCTCCCCTTTGGTTCCTCTTCCGTTCCCTTCGTCTCTCTCTCCTCTCTCTCTCCCTTCGTTCCCTTCGGTCTCTCTCTCCTTCCCTTCGGTCTCTCTCCCCTTCCCTTCGGTCTCTCTCTCTCCTCTCCCCGTTCCCTTCGGTCTCTCTCTCCTCTCTCCCCCGTTCCCTTCGGTCTCTCTCTCTCTCTCCCCCCCGTTCCCTTCGGTCTCTCTCTCTCTCTCCCGTTCCCTTCGGTCTCTCTCTCCTCTCTCCCCGTTCCTTTCGGTCTCTCTCTCCCCGTTTCCCTTCGGTCTCTCTCTTCCTTCTCTCCCCGTTCCCTTCGGTCTCTCTCCCGTTCCCTTCGGTCTCTCTCTCCGTTCCCTTCGGTCTCTCTCTCCGTTCCCTTCGGTCTCTCTCTCCATTCCCTTCGGTCTCTCTCTCCTCCCTCCTCTCCCTTCGGTCTCTCTCTCCTCTCTCCTCTCACTTCGGTCTCTCTCTCCTCTCTCCTCTCCCTTCGGTCTCTCTCTCTCTCTCCCCGTTCCCTTCGGTCTCTCTCTCCTCTCTCTCCGTTCCCTTCGGTCTCTCTCTCCTCTCTCTCCGTTCCCTTCGTCTCTCTCTCCTATCTCTCTGTTCCCTTCGGTCTCTCTCTCTGTTCCCTTCGGTCTCTCTCCCGTTCCCTTCGGTCTCTCTCTCCGTTCCCTTCGGTCTCCTCTCCGTTCCCTTCTCTCTCTCTCCCGTTCCCTTCGTCTCTCTCTCCGTTCCCTTCGGTCTCTCTCTCCTCTCTCTCCCCGTTCCCTTCGGTCTCTCTCTCCTCTCTCTCCTCTCCCTTCGGTCTCTCTCTCCTCTCTCCTCTCCCTTCGGTCTCTCTCTCCATTCCCTTTGGCCTCTCTCTCCCTTCGGTCTCTCTCTCTCCTTCCCTTCGGTCTCTCTCTCCTCTCTCTCCCGTTCCCTTCGGTCTCTCTCTCCTCTCTCTCCCGTTCCCTTCGGTCTCTCTCTCTCTCTCTCCCGTTCCCTTCGGTCTCTCTCTCCTCTCTCCCCGTTCCCTTCCTCTCCCTTCTCTCTCTCCTCTCTCCCGTTCCCTTCGGTCTCTCTCCCTCTCTCCCCTTCCCTTCGGTCTCTCTCTCCTCTCTCTCCCGTTCCCTTCGGTCTCTCTCTCCTCTCTCCCCGTTCCTTTCGGTCTCTCTCTCCTCTCTCTCCCCCGTTCCTTTCGGTCTCTCTCTCCTCTCTCTCCCCATTCCTTTCGGTCTCTCTCTCCTATCTCCCCGTTCCCTTCGGTCTCTCTCTCCCTGTTCCTTTCGGTCTCTCTCTCCGTTCCCTTCGGTCTCTCTCTCCTCTCTCCCCGTTCCCTTCGGTCTCTCTCTCCTCTATCTCCATTCCCTTCGGTCTCTCTCTCCTATCTCTCTGTTCCCTTCGGTCTCTCTCTCCGTTCCCTTCGGTCTCTCTCTCCGTTCCCTTCGGTCTCTCTCTCCTCTATCTCCATTCCCTTCGGTCTCTCTCTCCTATCTCTCTGTTCCCTTCGGTCTCTCTCCCCGTTCCCTTCGGTCTCTCTCTCCTCTCTCTCCGTTCCCTTCGGTCTCTCTCTCCTCTCTCTCCGTTCCCTTCGGTCTCTCTCTCCTCTCTCTCCGTTCCCTTCGGTCTCTCTCTCCTCTCTCCCCGTTCCCTTCGGTCTCTCTCCCCGTTCCCTTCGGTCTCTCTCTCTCCTCTCCCCGTTCCCTTCGGTCTTTCTCCCTCTCTCCGTTCCCTTCGGTCTCTCTCTCTCTCTCTCCCCGTTCCCTTCGGTCTCTCTCTCCTCTCTCCCCGTTCCCTTCGGTCTCTCTCTCCTCTCCCCCCGTTCCCTTCGGTCTCTCTCTCTCTCTCCCGTTCCCTTCGGTCTCTCTCTCTTCTCTCCCCGTTCCCTTCGGTCTCTCTCTTCTCTCCCCCGTTCCCTTCGGTCTCTCTCTCCTTTCTCTCCGTTCCTTCGGTCTCTCTCTCTCCTCTCCCGTTCCCTTCGGTCTCTCTCTCCTCTCTCCCCGTTCCCTTCGGTCTCTCTCTCCTCTCCCCGTTCCCTTCGGTCTCTCTCTCTCTCCCCGTTCCCTTCGGTCTCTCTCTCTTCTCTCCCTGTTTCCCTTTCTCTCTCTCTCCTCTCTCTCCGTTCCCTTCGGTCTCTCTCTCCGTTCCCTTCGGTCTCTCTCTCCATTCCCTTCGGTCTCTCTCTCCTCCCTCCCCGTTCCTTTCGGTCTCTCTCTCCTCTCTCTCCCCGTTCCCTTCAGTCTCTCTCTCCGTTCCCTTCGGTCTCTCTCCCTCTCTCTCCGTTCCCTTCGGTCTCTCTCTCTCCTCTCCCCGTTCCCTTCGGTCTCTCTCTCCTCTCTCCCCGTTCCCTTCGGTCTCTCTCTCCTCTCTCCCCGTTCCCTTCGGTCTCTCTCTCTCTCCCCCGTTCCCTTCGGTCTCTCTCTCCTCTCTCCCCGTTCCTTTCTCTCTCTCTCTCCCCGTTTCCCTTTTGGTCTCTCTCTCCTCTCTCTCCCCGTTCCCTTCGGTCTCTCTCCCCGTTCCCTTCGGTCTCTCTCTCTCTTCCCGTTCCCTTCGGTCTCTCTCTCCGTTCCCTTCGGTCTCTCTCTCCATTCCCTTCGGTCTCTCTCTCCTCCCTCCTCTTCCTTCGGTCTCTCTCTCCTCTCCCCCTCCTTCGGTCTCTCTCTCCTCTCCCCCCCGTTACCTTCGGTCTCTCTCTCTCTCCCCGTTCCCTTCAGTCTCTCTCTCCTCTCTCCCCGTTCCCTTCGGTCTCTCTCCCCCCGTTCCCTTCGGTCTCTCTCCCCGTTCCCTTCGGTCTCTCTCCCCGTTCCTTTCGGTCTCTCTCTCCTCTCTCTCCCCCTCCCCGTTCCCTTCGGTCTCTCTCTCCGTTCCCTTCGGTCTCTCTCTCTCCCGTTCCCTTCGGTCTCTCTCTCTCCTCTCTCCCGTTCCCTTCGGTCTCTCTCTCCTCTCCCCCGTTCCCTTCGGTCTCTCTCTCTCTCTCTCCCCGTTCCCTTCGGTCTCTCTCCTCTCTCCCCGTTCCCTTCGGTCTCTCTCTCCTCTCCCCCGTTCCCTTCGGTCTCTCTCTCCGTCCCTTCTCTCTCTCTCCCCGTTCCCTTCGGTCTCTCTCTCCATTCTCTCCCCATTCCCTTCGGTCTCTCTCTCCTCTCTCCCGTTCCTTTCGGTCTCTCTCTCCCCTTTCCCTTCGGTCTCTCTCTCCTCTCTCCCCTTCCCTTCGGTCTCTCTCTCCCCTTCCCTTCGGTCTCTCTCTCCGTTCCCTTCGGTCTCTCTCTCTCCTTCCCTTCGGTCTCTCTCTCCATTCCCTTTCGGTCTCTCTCTCCTCCCTCCCCGTTCCCTTCGGTCTCTCTCTCCTCCCTCCCCTCTCACTTCGGTCTCTCTCTCCTCTCTCCTCTCCGTTCCTTCGGTCTCTCTCTCCTCTCTCCTCTCACTTCGGTCTCTCTCTCCTCTCTCCTCTACCTTCGGTCTCTCTCCTCTCTCCCCGTTCCCTTCAGTCTCTCTCTCCTCTCTCCCCATTCCCTTCGGTCTCTCTCCCCGTTCCCTTCGGTCTCTCTCTCCGTTCCCTTCGGTCTCTCTCCTCTCCCTTCGGTCTCTCTCTCCTCTCTCTCCGTTCCCTTCGGTCTCTCTCTCCTCTCTCTCCATTCCCTTCAGTCTCTCTCTCCTCTCTCTCTGTTCCCTTCGGTCTCTCTCTCCTCTCTCTCCCCGTTCCCTTCGGTCTCTCTCTCCTCTCTCTCCCCGTTCCCTTCGGTCTCTCTCTCCTCTCTCTCCCCGTTCCCTTCGGTCTCTCTCTCCTCTCTCTCCGTTCCCTTCGGTCTCTCTCTCCTTTCTCTCTCCGTTCCCTTCAGTCTCTCTCTCCAGCTACATATATGATCTGTGGTTAGCTAGTATTTTTCTCCCCTTACAGCCAGGGCTCTGATCTGTCACTTCCATGGGAGGGGGGACTGGAACCTGCTGTCTATGTTTTAACTAGTCCCTCTCTCCCCTCGCTCTCCCTCCCTACAGCCACAGTAGTCTGCTACTACCATGGGGGACTGGAACCTGTTGGGGAAGTTGTTGGAGAAAGCCCAGGAACACAGCACCGTAGTCGGAAAGGTCTGGCTCACGGTCCTCTTCATCTTTAGGATCCTGGTCCTGAGCGCGGCAGCAGAGAAGGTCAATAAGAATTATTTGACACCTTTAAAAATACGTTTAGAGCGTCAGCCATTGGTACAACAATACACACACACTAAAATGTATTTTTTTAATTAAAAAAAAATGCAATTTGTTATTTCCGTTGTGTTCCCGGTAGGTGTGGGGGGACGAGCAGTCAGGGTTCACCTGCGACACCAAGCAACCTGGATGTGAGAACGTCTGTTATGACATCACCTTCCCCATCTCTCACGTCCGCTTCTGGGTCCTACAGATCATATTCGTCTCCACGCCCACCCTCATTTACCTGGGTCATATATTACACCTGGTGAGGATGGAGGAGAAACAGAAGCAGAGAGAGAAGGACGCAGATCGGGCCGGGGACAAACCACCCTTGCTGGAGACCAAAGCCTGTAAAGCCCCGGTGAGGGACAACAGTGGTAGGGTTCGACTGAAGGGGGAACTACTGAGGACCTACGTGTTCAACGTCATCTTCAAGACGCTGTTCGAGGTGGGCTTCATCGTCATGCAGTACCTGCTCTATGGCTTCCAGCTGCAGCCCATGTACACCTGTGACCGCTCGCCCTGCCCCAACACAGTCAACTGCTACATCTCCCGACCCACAGAGAAAACCATCTTCATCATCTTCATGCTAGTAGTGGCAGGTTTGTCTCTGTTCCTCAACCTGATAGAGATGTACCACCTGGGATCCACTAAGTGTCGCCAGGGGATAAAGTACCACCAGGAGGATCTGAGCTCAGACTCTGTCTCCAAGGAGCCCAGCGAGGTGGATGAGGCTGTACCCTACGCTCCCAGCTACGACCACTACCACGGAGGCCAGCCAGCCTACCCCCAACTCCAACCAGACCAGCAGGTCCAGCCAGCATACCCTCCTGTCCCCAGCTATAACATGTCCCCGCTATCTGAGGAGACTGACTCCACCTACCAGCCCTACCACAACAAGGCAGCCTACAAGCAGAACAAGGACAACCTGGCGGTGGAGAGGAGTGGCAGCAGGCAGCCGGAAGAGGAGGGGGACTTGAAAGGGAAGAAGGGTGGAGGAGAAACGTGGGGGGGGTCGGAGCCAGGTTCCCCATCTCTAGCCCGGGCTGGACGCACCACTGCTAAACACGGCAACAACAAGACCAGAATAGACGATCTGAAGATCTGAGAGGGGGATTAGGTTGCTATGACGATGTCTTAGGTTCCTTCCGAGGGTCTTATGTTGCTTGAAAGGCATTCTTAGGGTTCTGCCCCAAATGGCACCCTATTCGCTATCTAGTGCACTACTTTTGACCGAGGCCTGTGACAGTCCAGAGCTCCGGTCCAAAGTAGATCACTATATAGGGAATAGGGTGCCATTTGGGACACAGGTGTATCCAACAGACCTGAGGCCATCCTGCCCCCCCGTGGCCTGGTGGATGGCAGAGCTTTGACTCACTGGGGGAAATGACACTTGTAGGACATACAAATAAACTTTGAGCGTTACGGTTGTAAAACACGATCTGCGAAGGGACCGTTGGGTTTCATATTATATGACGAACCGCGACGTCTCAAATCTCTTTTAGAAAACCTTCTGGTTCTGGTCTCTACGTGGGAAAGAGGGATCACGTCCATTAAATACAACAACTATTATATTGAAAATGTTTGTGCATTTCAGACTCTGAAGAATAAGAGGATATATTCGACATGTAGTTATTGAGCGTGTGTGTTGTGTTGTAGTAATGATTCTGTATTGGAGGGAAACTGATGTTTTTTAACATTTGACAAAGTAAAAAAAAAATGTTTGAATGAAGACGTCATGTTTAATTTGTTTCTACATGTCGAAGAAGAATAACCCTGGGTGTACTTTAACAGTCTGGCCCAAATGGTACCCTATTCTCCATAGGGTACACTACATTGGACTAGGAACCATAGGGTACACTACTTTGGACTAGGAACCATAGGGTACACTACTTTGGACTAGGAACCATAGGGTACACTACTTTGGACTAGGAACCATAGGGTACACTACTTTGGACTAGGAACCATAGGGTACACTACATTGGGCTAGGAACCATAGGGTACACTACATTGGGCTAGGAACCATAGGGTACACTACATTGGACTAGGAACCATAGGGTACACTACATTGGGCTAGGAACCATAGGGTACACTACTTTGGACTAGGAACCATAGGGTACACTACATTGGACTAGGAACCATAGGGTACACTACATTGGGCTAGGAACCATAGGGTACACTACATTGGACTAGGAACCATAGGGTACACTACATTGGGCTAGGAACCATAGGGTACACTACATTGGGCTAGGAACCATAGGGTACACTACTTTGGACTAGGAACCATAGGGTACACTACTTTGGACTAGGAACCATAGGGTACACTACTTTGGACTAGGAACCATAGGGTACACTACATTGGACTAGGAACCATAGGGTACACTACATTGAACTAGGAACCATAGGGTACACTACATTGGGCTAGGAACCATAGGGTACACTACATTGGGCTAGGAACCATAGGGTACACTACTTTGGACTAGGAACCATAGGGTACACTACATTGGACTAGGAACCATAGGGTACACTACTTTGGACTAGGAACCATAGGGTACACTACTTTGGACTAGGAACCATAGGGTACACTACATTGGACTAGGAAGCATAGGGTACACTACATTGGACTAGGAACCATAGGGTACACTACATTGGACTAGGAACCATAGGGTACACTACATTGGACTAGGAAGCATAGGGTACACTACATTGGACTAGGAACCATAGGGTACACTACATTGGGCTAGGAACCATAGGGTACACTACATTGGGCTAGGAACCATAGGGTACACTACTTTGGACTAGGAACCATAGGGTACACTACATTGGACTAGGAACCATAGGGTACACTACTTTGGACTAGGAACCATAGGGTACACTACTTTGGACTAGGAACCATAGGGTACACTACTTTGGACTAGGAACCATAGGGTACACTACATTGGACTAGGAAGCATAGGGTACACTACATTGGACTAGGAACCATAGGGTACACTACATTGGGCTAGGAACCATAGGGTACACTACATTGGACTAGGAACCATAGGGTACACTACATTGGACTAGGAACCATAGGGTACACTACATTGGACTAGGAACCATAGGGTACACTACATTGGACTAGGAACCATAGGGTACACTACATTGGACTAGGAACCATAGGGTACACTACATTGGACTAGGAACCATAGGGTACACTACATTGGACTAGGAACCATAGGGTACACTACATTGGACTAGGAACCATAGGGTACACTACATTGGACTAGGAACCATAGGGTACACTACATTGGACTAGGAATCATAGGGTACACTACATTGGACTAGGAACCATAGGGTACACTACTTTGGACTAGGAACCATAGGGTACACTACATTGGACTAGGAACCAAAGGGTACACTACTTTGGACTAGGAACCATAGGGTACACTACTTTGGACTAGGAACCATAGGGTACACTACTTTGGACTAGGAAACATAGGGTTTGGGCTCTTTGTAGTGCACTAATCAAATACACCCCCCCATGGAAATAAAGCCCCCCCATGGAAATCAAATGCCCCCGCCTCTC
>NC_056449.1:40338661-40456161 GCF_018296145.1 Oncorhynchus tshawytscha | reverse complement strand
TCTAGAAGAGTTACTACTACTACTACTACTACTACTACTACTACTACTACTTTCACATTCTAGAAGAGTTACTACTACTACTACTACTACTACTACTACTACTACTACTTTCACATTCTATAAGAGTTACTACTACTACTACTACTACTACTACCTACCCAATCACAGTAAAGCATAGGTAACATGTCTCACAGTAAAGCATAGGTAACATGTCTCACAGTAAAGTATGTAGGTAACATGTCTCACAGTAAAGTATAATTAACACCTCTCACAGTAGAGTACAGTTGAAGTCGGAAGTCAACATACACCTTAGCCAAATACATTAAACTCAGTTTTTGACAATTCCTGACAATTAATCCTAGTAAGAATGTGAAATGTCAGAATAATAGTAGAGATAATTATTTATTTCAGCTTTTATTTATTTCATCCCATTCCCAGTGGGTCAGAAGTTCACATACACTCAATTAGTATTTGGTAGCATTGCCTTAAAATTGTTTAACTTGGGTCAAACGTTTCGGGAAGCCTTCCACAAGCTTCCCACAATAAGTTGGGTGAATTTTGGCCCATTCCTCCTGACAGAGCTGGTGTAACTGAGTCAGTTTTGTAGGCCTCCTTGCTCACACATGCTTTTTCAGTTCTGTCCACAAATGTTCTGTGTGATTGAGGTCAGGGCTTTGTGATGGCCACTCCAATACCTTGACTTTGTTGTCCTTAAGCCATTTTGCCACAACTTTGGATGTATGCTTGGGGTCATTGTCCATTTGGAAGACCCATTTGCGACCAAGCTTTAACTTCAATATATCCACATAATTTTCCTACCTCATGATGCCATCTACTTTGTGAAGTGCACCAGTCCCTCCTGCAGCAAAGCACCCCCACAACATGATGCTGCTACCTCCGTGCTTCACGGTTGGGATGGTGTCCTTAGGCTTGCAAGCCTCCCTCTTTTTCCTCCAAACATAACAATGGTCATTATGGCCAAACAGTTATATTTTTGTTTCATCAGACCAGAGGACATTTCTCCAAAAAGTACAATTTTGTCCCCATGTTCAGTTGCAAACCGTAGTCTGGCTTTTTTATGGCGGGTTTGGAGCAGCGGCCTCTTCTTTGCTGAGCGGCCTTTCAGGTTATGTCGATATATGACTTGTTTTACTGTGGATATAGATACTTTTGTATCTGTTTCCTCCAGCATCTTCACAATGTCCTTTGCTGTTGTTCTGGGATTGATTTGCACTTTTCGCACCAAAGTACGTTCATCTCTAGGAGACAGAATGCTTCTCCTTCCTGAGCGGTATGACAGCTGCGTGGTCCCATGGTGTTTATACTTGCTTAGTATTGTTTGTACAGATGAACGTAGTACCTTCAGGTGTTTGGAAATTGCTCCCAAGGAGGAACCGGACTTGTGGAGGTCTACAATTGTTTTTCTGAGATCTTGGCTGATTTCTTTTGATTTTCCCATGATGTCAAGCAAAGAGGCACTGAGTTTGAAGGTAGGCCTTGAAATGCATCCACAGGTACACCTCCAATTGACTCAAATGATGTCAATTAGCATATCAGAAGCTTCTATAGCCATGGTATAATTATAAAAGCTGTTTAAAGGCACAGTCAACTTAGTGCATGTAAACTTCTGACCCACTGGAATTGTGATACAGTGAATTATAAGTTAAATAATCTGTCTGTAAACAATTGTTGGAAAGATTACTTGTGTCATGCACATAGTAGATGTCCTAACTGACTTGCCAAAACTATAGTTTGTTAACAAGAAATCTGTGGAGTGGTTGAAAAACGAGTTTTAATGACTCCAACCTAAGTGAATGTAAACTTCTCACTTCAACTGTACACCCTAGTTATCATTACTCAGTACTGGTACCCTGTGTATATAACCTAGTTATCATTACTCAGTACTGGTACCCTGTGTATATAGCCTAGCTATCATTACTCAGTACTGGTACCCTGTGTATATAACCTAGTTATCATTACTCAGTACTGGTACCCTGTGTATATAACCTAGTTATCATTACTCAGTACTGGTACCCTGTGTATATAACCTAGTTATCATTACTCAGTACTGGTACCCTGTGTATATAACCTAGTTATCATTACTCAGTACTGGTATATATAACCTAGTTATCATTACTCAGTACTGGTACCCTGTGTATATAACCTAGTTATCATTACTCAGTACTGGTACCCTGTGTATATAACCTAGTTATCATTACTCAGTACTGGTACCCTGTGTATATAACCTAGTTATCATTACTCAGTACTGGTACCCTGTGTATATAACCTAGTTATCAATAACTCAGTACTAGTACCCTGTGTATATAGTAATCATTACTCATTGACTCAGTACTAGTACCCTGTGTATATAACCTAGTTATCATTACTCAGTACTGGTACCCTGTGTATATAATCTAGTTATCATTACTTAGTACTGGTACCCTGTGTATATAGCCTAGTTATCATTACTCAGTACTGGTACCCTGTGTATATAGCCTAGTTATCATTACTCACGGACTCAGTACTAGTACACAGTGTATATAGCCTTATCATTACTCATTGACTCAGTACTAGTACCCAGTGTATATAGTAATCATTACTCATTGACTCAGTACTAGTACCCAGTGTACAATGGCTTGCGAAAGTCTTCACCCCCCCTTGGCATTTTTCCTATTTTGTTGCCTTACAACCTGGAATTAAAATGGATTTTTGGGGGGTTTGTATCATTTGATTTACACAACATGCCTACCACTTTGAAGATGTTACCTCTCTGATTAATGCCCTCTTTGCCTGGTGCGTGAGTGTTGGTGGTTGGCCCTCTCTTGGCAGGTTTGTTGTGGTGCCATATTCTTTCCATTTTTTAATAATGGATTTAATGGTGCTCCGTGGGATGTTCAAAGTTTTGGATATTTTTTTATATCCCAACCCCGATCTGTACTTCTCCACAACTTTTTTTGGAGAGCTCCTTGGTCTTCATGGTGCCGCTTGCTTGGTGGTGCCCCTTGCTTAGTGATGTTGCAGACTCTGGGGCCTTTCAGAACAGAAATATATATATATACACACTGAGATCATGTGACACTTAAATAATGTCCACCTGTGGCAATCCAACTAATGATGTGACTTCTGAAGGTAATTGGTTGCACCAGATCTTATTTAGGGGCTTCATAGCAAAGGGGATGAATACATGTGCACACACCACTTTTCCATATATTTTTTTCTTCAAATTTTTTGAAACAAGTAATTTTTTTCATTTCACTTCACCAATTTGGACTATTTTGTGTATGTCAAATCCAAATAAAAATCAGTTTAAATTGCAGGTTGTAAATGCAACAAAATAGGAAAAACGCCAAGGGGGATGAATACTTCTACAAGGTGCTGTAGGTGTTACCAATGTGGGAAGCTATGATTTTATTTCAATGACAAAATGATGTTTGATCAAAAGTTGTAAAGATCTTTAGTTGGTTGGCTTGCTATAGTTAGCAAACATGGCTAGTCTTTTCCTCGACTACAATAGAAAATACATCATCCTTTGGTGAAGACGGCATCGTCCAAGCCATTCTCCTCCTCGTCCAAGCCATTCTCCTCCTCGTCTATTCTACTCGTCCAAGCCATTCTCCGAGTTGTCGTCCGTCATGTTGAATGCACACAGTTTTGGGCTGAATCGAGAAGAAACTTACATCACTCCTGCAGTTGACCAACCACAGACAAAGGGGCATAGACTTCTGCTATCGAACTTCGACTTGCTTCAAGAAAATTGTTGGTGTGCACGAACAACTGAAAAAAACCCTTGCTGAAGACCAGTGAACCAAAAAGTCAACATTTTGTACTAAAAGCAAAACACTTTTAAGAACTGTTTTAGATGGGAAGCATGCGCAAGACACCTTTAGAAGCCAAGCATAATGCTGTGTGAATAAAGCATAGCCTACCAGATACTATCACAAGAGCAGAAGATACTAAATATGTAGGTATCATCTATGACAGATCTCAATAACCGCCATCGTCTAATTAAATGTCACTTTGTTAGCCAAAACAAACAAAAAAATTAAAAGGCACAAACACCACACGTATTATTTAATCTAATCATTACACAACTCTTATCCAAATTATAGGAGCACATCTGTGACCATCGTCCAACCAACAGATTAACACAGGACCTCTAAAAATAAACCCACAGTATTTTTATTTAACCTTCAGAACAGATTGAGAAAAAAAATTACAAAATTTAAAAAATCTATTTACAAGAGTGCCCTGTACACATTACAATAAAAAAAAGAATACTAAAACATACGTGAATAAAATATAATTCAACACACAACAAAAAATAAAAGCAATCCCATTCAACTACATAGAGGTCCTAAATCAATGATGTAAACTGCCTGAGTGGCACCAGAACATCTAACTGCAGTGAACTCTGCAAAACGCTACACAGATTAGGGGCAAATAAAACAGACGTTTTTTCCCCAAATCTGTGGAAACTGAAGGGATCTCCAGGGATCTCCCTTAATGAAGTTACATATAGAGTTTTTCAGATTGCTTTGTAAATAAATGAGAATACTCTCTTCTTACAAACAGAGAGGTCCATCCCACATTTTATACAGACTACAATGATGAGTCCTAAAATGGTCCCCTGTGATAAAACGTGTTGCTGAATGGTAGACTGTGTCCAAGGGTTTTAAAACAGACGTTGCCTGTAAAAAAAATATCACCGAAATCCAATACAGGGAGAAGCGTTGGTTTGAACAATCTTTCTCCTGTTTTTAATACTAAGGCGTGCTTTATTGAGATATATAAAAAATAAAAATAAAAATCTTGGATCTTAGATTCCAAGTCAAATTTTCTATATCCATTAGGAAGGACAACTCGTCATCAATCCAGACACCCAGGAACTTATATTGAGAAACGAGCTTAATTTAGGCTCCATTTATAGCGCAAATATGCAGGTCCTTTGTGACCTAGAGAACAGCATGAGCTTGGTTTTCACTTGTATTTAACACTAATTTAAGATCTGTAAGTGATTTCGTAACGGGATCAAAGTCATGCTGAAGTTCACGAACGGCCTGCTGCACAGAGGTGGCACAGGAATACAACACGCTGTCATCTGCATAGAGATGAATGTTACAAGTATGAACACTGTTTCCTATGTCTTTAATATACAAAGTGAACAATAATGGACCCAAAGTAGAACCCTGAGGAACACCTTTTTCAATCTCAGGAAATTCAGATTTAACCCCGTCTATCAAGATGGCCTGAGTTCTGTCACTAACATAATTCTGAAACCATAAACAGGCTGTATACCCCAGGCCGACTCTTGATAATTTCTTCAGTAAAACAGAATGATCAACAGTGTTGAACATCTTTGACAGGTCAATAAACAAGGCAGCACAGATCTTTTTAGCATCCAAGGCATTGACAAGATCATTAACAACTAGCGTGGTTGCTGTGGTAGTACTATGCCCAGGCCTAAAACCCTAATTGGTTTATATTAAGAATATAATTGTCAGATAAAAAAGGAACAAAGTTGTACATTAATCAAGGAATCAAGAATCTTAGTTAAACAAGTTAGTCTTGAAAAGTTGTCAAGATCATTTGTATCTCCACCCTAATGGAGTGATAGATGTCTACATCATACTACTACAGATTTCCATGCTTTTGGAATACTTCCTGATTACAATGTTACATAAACAATGTGGGCTACTGATCCAGCAATAAGGGTTGGCTGCACACTACAGCAGACCAGGCTCCAAATGATCAGCCCCTGGGGATGTTATCATGTCTAATGTTAACAAAGCATCCATCTTTATCGGTGAATGTCAGAAAAAGGAAAACTCCTGACCAGCATTTTCAGTATGGTCCAATAGATTTTCACCATCTACATCCAAACTACTCTTTTCAAAAGCTGCCTTTAAAATACATCCAAAATATAAAGCTCAGAGATAAAAAAATAAAAAAAAAGATTGATAAATCAACTGTTCTGAACCTCGCTGTAATAATCTCAGTCGTCCTCATCTTCAAAGATCTCTGAGAGCAGGAAGTGCTCTTGTGGATCTTCTCTGGACTCGGTCTCTCTGGACTCGGTCTCTCCTGACTCGGTCTGACTGTGTCGGAGGAGCTCTTCAAACTTGGGCAGAACACTACTGTACAGGAAATCAATGGTCTCTGAAAGTAAAACACATATACATTCAATTAGTAAATGTGTCCAGCAAACAACACGATTCTTCCTAGACGCATTTATTATATTTGAAGGGGGGGTGGGGGGGCCAATCAGTGGTTTTACATGTGATCCCACATGACATTTTCTTAGGAGGTTTTCATCTCTTTCCGAATGTAGAAACATAATTTACACATATGTAGACTTGTACAGTGCTGGAGATGAATAGGAGGTTAAAAACATGCAGTCAAGACGGAGCTAGCTTATACTTCCTGTCCCTTGGAAGTGATGTCACCGGAACACTGGTCATAGTGACTTGCACTCAACTATTCTAAACGCATACCTCCAACCTAAAAAAAACAACATAGGGATTGCAAAAAAAACAAATGTGTGTACGACAGCAGCTTACACCTACCACAGAAAGACATGCTCTGACGCAACGGCACTTTGGCTACTTTTAGCTTGTGGTAGTGCATCTGTACGTAGCAAGGAGTAACTCCCCTTTAAAACAGGAAAGAAAGGTTAGCATAGCATTCCCACACACATAAACCACAACGACCCTGCCATGTGCTGTTGTACCCCTCACTCCTAGAAGGTAGGAAACATTTGGCCAAGGCTGTGCCTCTACTGTACAGATACCCTTTCTTTGACCATTAACGACCGAGTTTGTAGACAATTAAAACATCTGTGTTGTGTTAAGAGATTTGAGAATCGAAACGTAAATACTAACATAATACAAACCTCTGTCAGAGAAAATGTCATTAATAATAAAAATGCAACATTGTCTAAAACAAAGTATAATCTGTGTATAATAAAACCTCTTACCCAATTGTGTGAGCAATTTCTTCCCAGTCAACATCTGAGGCATCTTCCACCTGCATTGCATTCAACCTGAAAGGTGAAAATGACATTGAATCAACATTGGCAAAATAAAAATGGTTGACCATGCCAGTTTCATATGCCATGATACCAAGAACAAAATACTTCCATTGGCCCTGTAAATCAGGACTACACAGAACGGTAACGCAGATGGTATATACTATGATAAGTCACCAGACTGGGTTAATAAATCATATTACACCACATTAATAAGTCACTAGACTGGGTTAGTAAATCATATGACACCACATTAATAAGTCACCAGACTGGGCTAATAAATCACATGACACCACATTAATAAGTCACCAGACTGGGTTAATAAATCATATGACACCACATTAATAAGTCACTGGGTTAATAAATCATAACACCACATTAATAAGTCACTGGACTGGGTTAGTAAATCATATGACACCACATTAATAAGTCACCAGACTGGGTTAATAAATCACATGACACCACATTAATAAGTCACCAGACTGGGTTAATAAATCACATGACACCACATTAATAAGTCACCAGACTGGGTTAATAAATCATATGACACCACATTAATAAGTCACTGGGTTAATAAATCATATGACACCACATGAATAAGTCACTGGGTTAATAAATCATATGACACCACATGAATAAGTCACTGGGTTAATAAATCATATGACACCACATTAATAAGTCACCAGACTGGGTTAATAAATCATATGACACCACATTAATAAGTCACCAGATTGGGTTAATAAATCATATGACACCACATTAATAAGTCACCAGACTGGGTTAATAAATCAAATGACACCACATTAATAAGTCACCAGACTGGGTTAATAAATCAAATGACACCACATTAATAAGTCACTGGGTTAATAAATCATATGACACCACATGAATAAGTCACTGGGTTAATAAATCATATGACACCACATTAATAAGTCACCAGACTGGGTTAATAAATCATATGACACCACATTAATAAGTCACCAGACTGGGTTAATAAATCATATGACACCACATTAATAAGTCACCAGACTGGGTTAATAAATCATATGACACCACATTAATAAGTCACTGGGTTAATAAATCATATGACACCACATTAATAAGTCACTGGGTTAATAAATCATATGACACCACATTAATAAGTCACCAGACTGGGTTAATAAATCTTCCAAAGAAAATAAAACGAAACAATTCTACAATAGCATATATTGAGAAAAAAATCTTCACAAAAACTCACGCTTTGATCAAATCCACTTTAGCCTTTAAGGTTTTCACACCTCCACTGAATGCTGGTTGTCCATGTGCCATTTTGTATGCCATAACACCCAACCTGGGAACAAAGAGAAGAGAAGATACAGCCTCTGCCTCAAAAGACAATGTTCTGAATCTGAACACTTGTGGAAACAAAACCAGGGCGACATTGTCAAAGTGGAAGAATTGTGCAACGTGCAAAAAAGAACAATTTGAGTTATAAAAGGAGACGACTATTTAACTAGAGTTTAGCGAGCAATTCATCTGAGCTAACTAACAAGGTGTACGATATATGAATCATTTCTGATAATTTCCCTGTTTACCATAAGTAACATAAAATCTTAACAGTGCCTATTCCATAAGGTTGACTGGCTAAAGAGTCATATTGGCATGCTTGCTATGGCAACTGGCTAAAGAGTCATATTGGCATGCTTGCTATGGCAACTGGCTAAAGAGTCATATTGGCATGCTTGCTATGGCAACTGGCTAAAGAGTAATATTGGCATGCTTGCTATGGCAACTGGCTAAAGAGTCATATTGGCATGCTTGCTATGGCAACTGGCTAAAGAGTCATATTGGCATGCTTGCTATGGCAACTGGCTAAAGAGTCATATTGGCATGCTATGGCAACTGGCTAAAGAGTAATATTGGCATGCTTGCTATGGCAACCGGCTAAAGAGTAATATTGTCATGCTAGCTATGGCAACTGGCTAAAGAGTAATATTGGCATGCTTGCTATGGCAACCGGCTAAAGAGTAATATTGGCATGCTATGGCAACCGACTAAAGAGTAATCAAATCAAATTTTATTTGTCACATACACATGGTTAGCAGATGTTAATGCGAGTGTAGCGAAATGCTTGTGCTTCTAGTTCCGACAATGCAGTAATAACCAACGAGTAATCTAACTAACAATTCCAAAACTACTACCTTATACACACAAGTGTAAAGGGATAAAGAATATGTACATAAAGATATATGAATGAGTGATGGTACAGAACGGCATAGGCAAGATGCAGTAGATGGTATCGAGTACAGTATATACATATGAGATGAGTATGTAAACAAAGTGGCATAGTTAAAGTGGCTAGTGATACATGTATTACATAAAGATGCAGTAGATGATATAGAGTACAGTATATATGTAGACATATGAGATGAATAATGTAGGGTAAGTAAACATTATATTAAGTAGCATTGTTTAAAGTGGCTAGTGATATATTTTACATCAATTCCCATTATTAAAGTGGCTGTAGTTGAGTCAGTGTGTTGGCAGCAGCCACTCAATGTTAGTGGTGGCTGTTTAACAGTCTGCTGGCCTTGAGATAGAAGCTGTTTTTCAGTCTATCGGTCCCAGCTTTGATGCACCTGTACTGACCTTGCCTTCTGGATGATAGCGGGGTGAACAGGCAGTGGCTCGGGTGGTTGCTGTCCTTGATGATCTTTATGGCCTTCCTGTGACATCGGGTGGTGTAGGTGTCCTGGAGGGCAGGTAGTTTGCCCCCGGTGATGCGTTGTGCAGACCTCACTACCCTCTGGAGAGCCTTACGGTTGTGGGCGGAGCAGTTGCCATACCAGGCGGTGATGCAGCCCGACAGGATGCTCTCGAATGTGCATCTGTATAAGTTTGTGAGTGCTTTTGGTGACAAGACAAATTTCTTCAGCCTCCTGAGGTTGAAGAGGCGCTGCTGCGCCTTCTTCACGATGCTGTCTGTGTGGGTGGACCAATTCAGTTTGTCTGTGATGTGTACGCCGAGGAACGTAAAACTTACTACCCTCTCCACTACTGTTCCATCGATGTGGATAGGGGGGTGTTTGCTGCTGCTGTTTCCTGAAGTCCACAATCATCTCCTTAGTTTTGTTGACGTTGAGTGTGAGGTTATTTTCCTGACACCACACTCCGAGGGCCCTCACCTCCTCCCTGTAGGCCGTCTCGTCGTTGTTGGTAATCAAGCCTACCACTGTTGTGTCGTCCGCAAACTTGATGATTGAGTTGGAGGCGTGCGTGGCCACGCAGTCGTGGGTGAACAGGGAGTACAGGAGAGGGCTCAGAACGCACCCTTGTGGGGCCCCAGTGTTGAGGATCTGCGGGGTGGAGATGTTGTTACCCACCCTCACCACCTGGGGGCGGCCCGTCAGGAAGTCCAGTACCCAGTTGCACAGGGCGGGGTCGAGACCCTGCTTGATGACGAGTTTGGAGGGTACTATGGTGTTAAATGCTGAGCTGTAGTCGATGAACAGCATTCTCACATAGGTATTCCTCTTGTCCAGATGGGTTAGGGCAGTGTGCAGTGTGCAGTGTGGTTGAGATTGCATCGTCTGTGGACCTATTTACAGTGCATGTCATATTGGCATGCTATGGCAACTGGCTAAAGAGTAATATTGGCATGCTATGGCAACTGGCTAAAGAGTAATATTGGCATGCTTGCTATGGAAACTGGCTAAAGAGTAATATTGGCATGCTTGCTATGCCAACTGGCTAAAGAGTAATATTGGCATGCTTGCTATGCCAACTGGCTAAAGAGTAATATTGGCATGCTTGCTATGCCAACTGGCTAAAGAGTAATATTGGCATGCTTGCTATGCCAACTGGCTAAAGAGAAATATTGTCTTGCTTGCTATGCCAACTGGCTAAAGAGAAATATTGTCTTGCTTGCTATGCCAACTGGCTAAAGAGTAATATTGTCTTGCTATGCCAACTGGCTATGGCAGAAGTTTGACGTACAGCGCATACGAAAAGTATTCAGACCCCTTGACTTTTTACACATTTTGTTACAGCCTTATTCTAAAATTACTTTAAATCTTTTTCCCCTCTCAGTCTACACATAATACCCCATAATGACATCATAATACCCCATAATGTCATCATAATACCCCATAATGACATCATAATACCTCAATGACATCATAATACCCCATAATGTCATCATAATACCCCATAATGACATCATAATACCTCAATGACATCATAATACCTCAATGACATCATAATACCCCATAATGTCATCATAATACCCCGTAATGACAAAGCAAAAACAGCTTTTTTAGAAACGTATCCATTCTTTTCTGAAGATCCTCTCAAGCTTTGTCAGGTTGGATGGGGCGCACCGAATCCACTCCCGCGTTGTCTTGGCTGTGTGCGTACGGTCCTTGTCCTGTTGGAAGGAGAACTTTTGCCCCACTCCGAGGTCCTGAGTGCTCTGGAGCAGGTTTTCATCAAGGATCTCTCTGTTCATCTTTCCCTCGATCCCGACAAGTTTTCCGGTCCCTGCTGCTGAAAAATATCCCCACAGTCGAATGCTGCCACCACCATACTTCACAGTAGGGATGGTGCCAGGTTTCCTCCAGATGTGACACTTGGCATTTAGGCCAAAGAGTTCAATCTTGGTTTCATCAGACCAGAGAATCTTGTTTCTCATGGGCTGAGTCCTTTAGGTGCCTTATGGCAAATTCCAAGTGAGCTGTCATGTGCCTTTTACTGAGGAGTGGCTTCCATCTGGCCACTCTACCATAAAGACCTGATTGGTAGAGTGCTGCAGAGATGGTTGTCATTCTGGAAGGTTCTACCATTTCCACAGAGGAACTCTAGAGCTCTGTCACAGTGACCATCAGGTTCTTGGTCACCTCCCTGACCAAGGCCCTTCTCCCCTGATTGCCCAGTTTGGCCGGGCAGCCAGCCTAGGAAGAGTCTTGGTGGTTCCAACATTTTTCCATTTAAGAATGATGGAGGCCACTGTGTTCTTGGGGACTTGCAATTGCTGCACACATTTTTTGGTACCCTTCCCCAGATTTGTGCCTCGAAACAATGCTGTCTCGAAGCTCTACGGACAATTCCTTTGGCCTCATGGCTTGATTTTTGCTCTGACATGTACTGTCAACTGTGGGACCTTATATAGATTTCCAAATAATTTATAATCAAACTGTATTTGTCACATGTGCCGAATTCAACAAAAATAAATATGACAATCAAATATGACATATCAAATATGATTTCTGGCAGGCTGCAAGAGAATGTGCTAGCTGTTGTGATTGGCTCTTCGAGTCTCACTGCGAAGGGTCTGAATACTTGTGCAAATAAGTGTCAGGATGTTGGACTGATGGGGAGGTTTATGACCCCCATAAATACCTTTCCCCTCTCTCTACTCTACCGATGTGACTTGAGTAAAGCCTTTGTTAACATTGAGAGTCTGGTGACATCAAAAGATGGGAAACGGAACCATATTTGAAAATATGCTTTGGGACTTAATGAATATGTCAGATCAGTTGGCGTCAGATCTTATTACTGATGATAGGACGACATATCTTGGAAGGTGTATCTTGGAAAGTCTACACATTATAGTTATCAGATTCACATGGAATTGTGCAATTTAAATGTTTAAATATGAAACTATTTGTGAAAAGATTAAATGTAATTTTAGCTCCTAAATGAGAAAACGGGTTATCATCGAGAAACTCTGCTCACTCAGAGGCCCCGCCCAAGTGAACAGACATTGGTTGTAAACTCTGCTCACTCAGAGGCCCCGCCCAAGTGAACAGACATGGGTTGTATAAACTATGAAACACACCCTTCTTTCACCACTATATAAACCCGTTGGCGAAAATGTAACTTCCTGTTCCAAGGACGTGTGAACTTGAAGTCCCCACTTTGAAAGGACAAAGACCACATTTAGAACTAAGCCAACCTCAGCAAGAATCTAACGAAATTAGCATAGAATTTCAATGTGAAGGTGACGACCTACATGCTGGAAGGATGAATTTCGACTATACCAGCCCAAATATAGCATGAGCATATAGCATGGCAACTTGGTATGAACTTTGAACCCTTATTCACTAAAGAAGTGATACCTCCTAGCCGTCGCATTAGCGCAGCAACTGTAAACGTGGGTTAGGAAAGGACGGACGACGTATCCAGTCTAACACACACAACGATACAGCAACGTATCCAGTTTACCACCAGAGGCATTCTTCAGAAGACCAGAGATCCATGCTGGACCACCCGGTCTCCCATATATACGAACAATCTACTGAAGCGCAGCTCAGAGTAAATATTTATTGCATTCAAATTTTTTCAAATGGGCGGTAATTTAGAATGCATATGATTCTGTATTTACGATAGCATGGCTTCTCCCTCTGTTCCTCAGGCTTCCCGCTCTTTCACTGAAACCCCACTCCCTTTCCTTTGTGGAACCAGCTGTCATATCTGTTCCGTCCGCTAGGGACGATTTCCTTTATGACATAAGTTGTAATCAATGTATGATTCATTCTGTGTATATGTAATTATGTGTGATTATTTAGGTATTTAGTAAATAAATAATTAAACCAAATTTTGTATTGCTGATTCAACTTGTTAGCCAGGGTTCGTGAAGATAACCAAGAATGTACAACTTTGCGATTAAACTAAATAAGGTGAGGATTAAATATTGACTGCTATTGATGTAAAAGATGACTAGGTCTTTAAGAGTTTATTCGGAAGATAACAGCTCTATAAACATTCTTTCATGGTGCCCCAATTCTCTAGTTAATTACATTTACATGATTAGTTCAATCAGGTAATATTAATTACAGAGAAATTATTTTATAGAATAGCATGTCATATCACTTAATCCGGCATTGCCAAAGACACGACATAGGGTATTTCACATTTTCTACTTCCTGTATATAGCCGTGTAATTATCTACTTCCTGTATATAGCCGTGTTATTTTCTACTCTCTGTATATAGCCATGTTATTTTCTACTTCCTGTATATAGCAGTGTCATTTTCTACTTCCTGTATATAGCCATGTTATTTTCTACTTCCTGTATATAGCAGTGTTATTTTCTACTTCCTGTATATAGCCATGTTATTTTCTACTTCCTGTATATAGCCGTGTTATATTTACTCATTATTAGTTATTCCTTGTGTCACTATTTATCTTGAACTCTGCATGGTTGGAAAAAAGGACCCGTCAGTCAGCAATTCACTGTTAGTCAATCTGACACATCCAATAGTCTCTTGACAGATGCTACGGTACAATTTATGTTTACAGTCTGTCCATGAAAGATTAGTGAGCGATACATGAATACCAACTTCATCATAAAACACATTGTTGAAGAAAAGTTCCAAATTAAATCACCCTGGAAGATCATAATGTGTTTTACGGTCATTTCTGCACTTTGCATAATTATTTTTCACTGTGAAAACGTCGGCCATTTTTGTTTTTGTTTTTTTGCAACAGTTACCCATGAAACTCTGTACTACACACCATTTCATTCGACACTGGTCCCGGTGGCGTGTCTTAACCCTCCGGCATACAACTGTCCAGGGGATGTTGTTGTACAGCTGGTCTTTCCTGACGGTGGCGTGCACTCTGCCAGGCTCCACCTGTCCCAGCAGGTGGTCTCGCACAGCTTCCATTAGTCTCTTCAGTTCTTCCTCGCCCCAAGAACCTAAGTTTGCGACTGAAAAACACACACCAAACAAAGCGGGACCGTTGTTCAGACAAACGCTGGTAACAAAATGGCCCAGAAAGTAGTGAAGCAGGATGTCAGGCAAGGAGCAAGAGTCATTATATTTAATTAAAGTTGTAAGATGACTTGACTTACAAATCTGAGAAAAACGTTTCCTAAGGGGCGTTTCACTCCGGCCAGTCAACTGTGAGATCTTCACCCAATTGTTGCCGTGCAACATCTGCAGTTTTTTCAAAGAGTAAAGTTCATCTTCGTTGAACCTTCGTCTAAAAATTCATAGAAACATTCAAGTAATAAGTCTGGAACAGCCCAGTATAACGAGCTTCATGTCAGGAAAAACGGCACAGTTGTTAGTTCCAATTCAACATCACTATACTTTTGTACACAGTCAAAGCCCATTATTACCGTTGTCAGTTCCTTAAAGTAACTAGCCCAGTCTTACCGGCCCTTGTAACTGCCGCCATCAAACATTTTCCTCCCACCACGAGTATAGATCTTATGCCAAGGCCTCGGGATTCCTTCACCTGGAACAGGTTAGGGAGAGGAGAGATCAGTTTTCAGGGAAACCCCTTAGCATACTTATTTAGCACTGTCGACAATGGTAAAGACCGGGATATAAATGTGGGGATGAAGCGCCATCGGACTAGTTATCATTATGAAGCTGGTTAGAAGTCAACGCACCTATTCTTGCAGGGAATCTGTGACAACTCTTCAGCCTCTGGATAAAACACAGTTCGTCTCTGAAGCGCTTTGTATGGAAGAGTTTAGCGGCATTCTCAATCCCTGTGAGAGCCAGGAAGTCGTTTATGTTACTCATGAGTTGTCTGTTCTCCTGTGCGCTGTATCGTCCAGTTCGCAGGGAAATGCCTGGAAAAGACAGAAGATTCCACAGAGTCTTAAGCAAGGGTGCCAGACTAGCACGGTAACCTAGGGCGCCAGACTAGCACGTTAACCTAGGGCTCCAGACTAGCACGGTAACCTAGGGCTCCAGACTAGCACGGTAACCTAGGGCTCCAGACTAGCGCGGTAACCTAGGGCTCCAGACTAGCCAACCTAGGGCTCCAGACTAGCACGGTAACCTAGGGCTCCAGACTAGCACGGTAACCTAGGGCTCCAGACTAGCACGGTAACCTAGGGCTCCAGACTAGCACGGTAACCTAGGGCTCCAGACTAGCACGGTAACCTAGGGCTCCAGACTAGCACGGTAACCTAGGGCTCCAGACTAGCACGGTAACCTAGGGCGCCAGACTAGCACGTTAACCAAGGGCTCCAGACTAGCACGTTAACCAAGGGCTCCAGACTAGCACGTTAACCAAGGGATCCAAACTAGCACGGTAACCTAGGGCTCCAGACTAGCGCGGTATCCTAGGGCTCCAGACTAGCATGTTAACCAAGGGCTCCAGACTAGCACGTTAACCAAGGGATCCAAACCACGGTAACCTAGGGCTCCAGACTAGCACGTTAACCAAGGGCTCCAGACTAGCACGGTAACCTAGGGCTCCAGACTAGCGTGGTAACCTAGGGCTCCAGACTAACACGGTAACCTAGGGCTCCAGACTAGCGCGGTAACCTAGGGCTCCAGACTAACGCGGTAACCTAGGCCTCCAGACTAACGCGGTAACCTAGGCCTCCAGACTAACACGGTAACCTAGGGCTCCAGACTAACGCAGTAACCTAGGGCTCCAGACTAACACAGTAACCTAGGGCGCCAGACTAACACGGTAACCTAGGGTGCCAGACTCCAAACTGGTACATTTTCAGTTGGTGGCACCAGCCCATGTTTTGGTCGCACCCAAAAAAAAAATGCATGAGTGACCTAATATCATAGGCTAATGTATGTGCGTCTAGTCCACCACCTGAGTAAGAGGAAACTCAAAACACAATGTCTTTAAAATAATACCCACTGCTTTTTGTCCAGCAGCAGGCCCCAGCGGAACAGGCACAGAGACTCTCATTACATTACTGTTAACAAACACTGGTTTCATCCTCCTACAAAAATAGGACATTTTGAGTCAGGTGATGTAGATTGTGCAGCTCACACCAACGAGACAAATTAAATAAATGTAACATCGAAGTCTAAATCTTATCGTACGCAGACGGCTTTAGGGTGTCAAAACGTGACTAAATGATGTCAGTCTGGAGCCCTGGTTTAACCTACGGGGTCTAAATGATGTCAGTCTGGAGCCCTGGTTTAACCTACTGGGTCTAAATGATGTCAGTCTGGAGCCCTGGTTTAACCTACTGGGTCTAAATGATGTCAGTCTGGAGCCCTGGTTTAACCTACTGGGTCTAAATGATGTCAGTCTGGAGCCCTGGTATAACCTACTGGGTCTAAATGATGTCAGTCTGGAGCCCTGGTTTAAATGACAATACATTTAGTCAGCGGGCCAAACACTGAATATGGATTCATGTGTTAAGGGAACAGAAGTCAATACATTTCTCAAACATCTCTCAGCACAGTAGCATGTTACATAACATTGCTTACATGTGGACACGTTAGCTACATCATCGTACGATAAACACCATGAGAGTTTAAAGAATAAACCTACCTTGTCTTCGGAATTCCTTGAATCGATCAAGATCATACTTGATCATCGCTCTGATCTGATTAACAGGCCGAGACGCAATATTGGGAACAAACTCTTTGAGCTCAATCATAGCCCTCCATTCGTTTTCACTGTAACATAGAGAGGGGAGAAATATCTAAATAACATCTAAAACATCTGTTTTTGAAACCTCCGAGTTGACAGGGCAGAACAGAAATGCCTCCTCTCTGCACAGGAAGATGTTTCAGATGAAACTCTGGTACACAGCACAATGATTCACAAAGGTCTGGTTTTCACCAGCAAAACCACCTGTCAATGGTTATGTTCACTACAACCAATAGGGGAAAAAAATAAATCACTCTTCAGTATATGCTAGATTCACTCTTAAAACAAGTGTATGAGGTTCCTTTCTACTGACCTTAGAGCTTTATCGTTTTGGATGCGTCTGCGGTGTTGGGTGCTTGTCTCAACCATGGTTGTATGGAGGCCATCTTGCCCTGTCTCAGATTCTAGTCCAGCATCAGGAGTCCTGTTATCTGACTTAGAGGGGACACTGTCCATTCCCGTGTCGGACTCTCTGCAGCATTGTCTCTTGTTTCTCCTGCTGCCCTCTTCAGCCCCTCCATCCGGTTGCGTTTTCAGCCTCGTTGTTGTTTTCCATTTTCTCCCAGTTTGTTCTAGAATACCTGGGAGCTCGGTTTTATCTGGACAAACGCTCAGTTGAATCTCTCCAACTTTTTCCTTCTTTCGTTTCCTGTTCTCTTTTTTGTTATTCTGTACCTTCGTTACCACATTTTCCCCTCCCTCAACTCCTTCAGTGTATAGTTCTATGATTTCAGGATCATCTGCTGATCTTAAAACTGTCTCACGGCTTTCCGCTCCCTCTTCAAGCTTCGTTTGTCTGTTCTTGAGCTTCTTCTTACTCTTTATGGCCTCTACGGGCACCCTTACACCTGAGACATCTACTGCAGACGCTGAGAGGCCACTGTCCATCCCCTCTTCTGTCTCTCTGTCATTACAGGTTTTCTTTTTCTTCCAGCTACTCATCCCCTCCGCGGCAACAGTCACTCCATCGTCTCCACCACGTTGTGTGTGATGTGTGTTTGACTTTTTCTTAGTTCTCTCTTCGGTTCGTTCCTCAGGATCCCGTACCTCCATTTGCTTCTTACATTTCTTCCTCTCTTTCTCCACCATGTCCAACTCTGTCACCGTTTGCTCTTTAATGTTCCAGGTTCACGTTTCGCATCCCTCGACCGTGTCAGGTACCACAAATGAGAATGTTTCAGGAACGTCTTTCAAGTAAAAAGAAACAGGGAATCTCAGTCGCCCAGTTCTGTGGGTGTTGTCGTCTCCGGCATGGTGGCAGCTGTTTAACCGATTTGCTCCATCTATAAAACACAAAGACAATATTAAACGAAGCCGATTAAACTGAACTCTACGACTTTACTATGGAGTTGATCGGCGACTAGCGCAGGCAGACTGGGGCTTCGATGTCAAATAAAATGAAGTAACCAAAAACGACTGATTTCAGCACCCAAAGAAAAGCATGTGATTACACACATTGTATTTCAAAACACACACACACGCAAACACACACACACACACGCAAGCCTGAGCAATGGAGCAGTTGCATAGGTATGTTTTTGTACTCCCACTTTGAGGAGAAAATTATCATAATCCATTGGGTAATTTGTCATTTTCAAATCATTAGTCATGTTTTGAGCTAGTCTGTATTAAAATAGATACTGTCCGTTTTATATATGATATAATAATTAACAGATTGCATTTTGCACCTCTCCCCCCCCCCTCAAGATGAATGGTTCTGCCCACCGGAAAGGTGTTCTACCCTCCCGCCCACCACCATTCCGAACATCTTAGAATATACTATTTAGAACAAGCAGCTGATCATACTAGTTATCACAGCTACAAAGTCATAAAGGCCGTCTATTTTTACAATTTCTCTTCTTGAAATGTGATTTTAAAGCTAATCACAACCCTTACATTAACCACACTGCTAAGCCTTTACCTTAAAGAAACATATGTATATTTTAACTTTGTGGCTGTGGTAACTAGTGTAAACCCTGGAAAACACAACAAGCATGGATGCAATAAGTGTAAAACACATTATCTAACTGGGGATAGCTAGCTAACATAATGTCACAAGGCATTATCTAACTAACATAATGTCACAAAGCATTATCTAACTAACAATGTCACAAAGCATTATCTAACTGGGGATAGCTAGCTAACAACGTCACAAAGCATTATCTAACTGGGGATAGCTAGCTAACATAATGTCAAAGCATGATATGCTAACCAGGTAACATTCATTCTGAAATAACTTCATATTTCTTAGTTCTTCAGGTATTTAGAAAAACTTGAAATTGGCATGGGAGCTAAGTAGCTAGCAAACTACCAGCAAGCTCCCTATTCCCACAAAATCACGCTGTGGGGATGTTTTTCAGCGGCAGGGACTGGGAGACTAGTCAGGATCGAAGGAAAGATGAACGGAGTAAAATACAGAGATATCCTTGATGAAAACCTGCTCCAGAGCGCTCAGGACCTCAGACTGGAGTGAAGGTTCATCTTCCAACAGGACAACGACTCTAAGCACACAGCCAAGACAACGCAGGAGTGGCCTTGGGACAAGTCTCTGAATTTCCTTGAGTGGCCCAGCCAGAGGCCGGACTTGAACCGAGTTGAACCCAATCTCTGGAGAGACCTGAAAATAGATGTGCAGCGACGCTCCCCATCAGACCTGACAGAGCTTGAGAGGATCTGCAGAGAAGAATGGGAGAAACTCCCCAAATACAGGTGTGCCAAGCTTGTAGCGTCATACCCAAGAAGACTCAAGGCTGTAATCGCTGCCAAATGTGCTTCAACAAAGTTCTGAGTAAAGGGTCTGAATACTTATGTAAATGCGATATTTCTAAAATGTTTAATATAGTTGCAAAACTTTTTTTTTTGCTTTGTCATTATGGGGTATTGTGTGGATATTGAGGGATTTTTAAAATCCATTTTAGAATAAGGCTGTAATGTAACAAAATATGGGAAAAGTCAAGGGGTCTGAATACTTTCTGAAGGCACTGTATCTAACTGATGGGATACACAAGCTACATTATTGCCAAATGACAACGGTTTTCAACATAAATAAAAATGGAGCTGCAGTTTGGGAATGATTGCATCTTGGCTACTTTGCGAACTGCTAGAGCCATTTAGAATTGGTTTGCCCAGGGCTTGGCTAAAACCTGCCTAAACATATACAGGTTTTGAAAATATGCAGTTTCGATAAAGACAACGAGCATATTTGAATCAGAATCATTAAGCCAAGTCCTACTCACCAAACAGATGTCGTGTCGGTAACTGTGTTCAATGTGGAATTGTCCATTTACCAAAGTCAAAATAACAGGTGGAATCAACTAAATCAAACATCTGTATATTGTAAAGATATCATTTTGATTGCAACACTGAAAAAAAAATGTGTCTTTCAATTCATTGAGCCCCGTTTGAAATGATCACTGAGAATAACTTTCACACACAAGATGCGGATCACTTCGCAATGGCATTTTCAATCTATTTTATTCTGTTATATAACATCGTGGGTTTTACTATAGAATAGGTGTCTTGACTGAGATATGGGCTCTGGAAATAAGAGCGTGTCTGCTAAATGAACAAACCAAGGCTTTATCATTGCACATTGCCGAGGTTACTGCCTTTATCAGGTCGACAATAATGTTCCAATAGATCAATATTAAATGATACCTTTTTGACGGAATAATATATATTAGCAATTAGGACTCTTTATCTGTAATGGTTATGAGAAACATATATTTTTAAGTATTTTAAATGTAGTTTCTTGCACTTTCAGACCAATTCTGCCGCCCATGCGCACACGTTAAAAACATTTGTTCACACAAACACCGTTCCACGTATGATCAGCACAACTAGCTAGTTAGCTGGCCTGGTTAACTACACGTGATAGACTCTAGCTGACTAGCTAAATAAGCAAATCCGAGATAAATCTCGTAAAGAAAAACAAACAAGCACTGACCTGAACGAACACACGGGAAACTAAACTCCATTTCACTCCATAGCTTCCTTCTTCTGTTTGACGCGTTAAGGGCTGGCGACCCATCAGCAGACCACAGCGCCCCCAGGTGGATGGGGTGTTACTATAACGGACAGTCAGACCCACCAGTTCATAACATAAATAAAAGACTACGATGCGAGGAAAGAAACAGTGTGATCTACTATGATCATGCATTGAATTAACTGAATTGATAGACAACAAATTATACCACGGGCGACTCCTGACATCTGCAGCGGCTTGGGACTGGCGTGACAGCATACACTAAAACCAGAGAATGCAGCCACTGCAGTCCCTCATAAGGCCGTGATTGGGAGTCCCATAGGGAGGTCCACCTTGTGCTGGGGGCAATAAACGGCCACTCTAAAATGTGCAGTTTTGTCACACAACACAATGCCACAGATGTCTCAAGTTTTGAGGGAGCAGCAATTGGCATGCTGACTGCAGTAATATCTACCAGAGCTGTTGCCAGATAATTTAATGTTCATTTCTCTACCATAAGCTGCACCCAACGTTGTTCTTCGAGAATTTAAGTTTGTCCAACCGGTCTCACAGCCGCAGACGTGTATGGCGTTGTGTGGGCGAGCGGTTTGCTGATGTCAACATTGTGAACAGACTGCCCCATTGTGGGGTTATGGTATAGGCAGGCATAAGCAACGGACAACGAACACAATTGTATTTTATCAATGGCAATTTGAATGCACAGAAATACCATGACGAGAACCAGTTTTGTGACCAACAGAAACATACCTGTATTCCCAGTCATGTCCAATCTATAGATTAGGACCTAATGAATTTATTTCAATTGACTGATTTCCTCATATGAACTATAACTCAGTCAAATCAATACATTTGTTATATGTAGACGTTTCTATTTTGGTTCAGTATATATTCTTGTACAAATTGACGGAGATATTTGATGATGTTCTAGTCTATCAGAGACATCAGTCCGTGTCTTATTACCCTGAGAGACATTCCAAAACAGCACAATTAATCATTCCTGTTTCTAATGATGTGAACAGCAGACCTGCTGATTTCCCATAATGCTTTGTAATGTTTTGATCATGACATTATCTTTCAAATTAAATAAAAGACTTGAATGGTTATTTGTAACCCACAGCATGAATGACCTACAGTTGCTTGAAGCTTATACCTGTAAAATATGGCAGGTGAATATGTTATGGAGTTGTTTTGCTTTCATTGGTCCTGGGGCCCTTGTTAGGGTCAATGAAATCATCAACTCTACCAGGGCATTTTAGCAAAACACCTGGTTGCCTCTGCTAGGAGGCTGAAACTGGCCGTATGTGGATCTTTCAGTAAGACAATTCGCTAGGTTTCTATCTATCTATCTATTCTATCAAATTGACTTGTTGCGGATAAAAGGTTGTGAGTTACGTAATGCAGAAAAATAACTTTTGCAATTAAATTCCCATGTATCAGATAAAAAAAATAGATTTGGTTTCCATCGCATTTTCAACTCAACTGACGGTTTTGTCACAAATATAAATTGTTATATAGCAAATGTGCCCACTCTGGTATTGGCAGCTGCGCTCTGACCTACAGCTTGCAGATACACTGCAGGTATAGCCTACTACACCATGAGATTAGTATGACAAAAAAGAGTGAGATTATTTCTGAATTGTCAAACAGCAGTCAAGCATCGATCATCGTGTCCCCAGAATAAGACCCTCCCTATTTATTGGAAAGGAGCATCAAGATCACGGTGCGCATTCACCAACCCTGGGAAGTTAATCATCATTTATGTCATCTGTAGTTCACCCTGTATCTAGGAGCCAGTTTAGGCACATTTGCTTTAACAAATCATTATTGGAGTATGTATGAAAATTATGAGTTGTAACGAATGAATGGTATTGAAGGTAATAAATTATTTTTTATTTAAAAAAAAAAAAATTGCTTTAACGAAACACTTTTTGTGACAAAACTATTCTTAGAATTGAAAAAGGCGATGGAAACACATTGAAAATGTAATTTAATACATTTGAAATTATTCGGTACATGAAAACTTAAGCGGAAAAAAAGTACATGTTGGGTCATCCCCCATTAATTTGAATCAGCAACAAATCCGTTTGGTGAAAAAACACCACTGGTGGGAAAATGTGCACATTTTGACTTGATTTTCTTATTTTTTTGGGGGGGGTTAATGGTGGTGTGCCTCAAATTCAGAGAATGCTTTTTGCAAAATAAAATAATAAAAAATAGTATATTTAGTGGTGCAGTCACTATTTTTCAAAATGGCGTTTTGCTCCTTCTTCAGCTTCGATGTGACATTTTATGATGGGTTGCTTTTGTCACCAGCAGCTCCTGCTCGAAAACATCCACCTTTTTCAGAATCCACCAGTCCTTGAGCAAATCAATGGATGTTTTTTTGCGACATTTTGGGGCCTCATCACTAAAAAAAACAACAGACAGGAGAGGAGAAAGGCACATCGAAAAGGTCTTCCCAGCATGTGGAGCTTCAGCTTCTCATCTTCCACTTTCTGGACTGCTCACTCAGCAATAAACTCCACATTTATACAAGACAAGTGCGTAATTAAAGGTTGAAAGGAAAACTCCTGTTGCCAGATGCCGACGTATCCCAGGAAACAGGAAGCTCTCTACTCTAGTCTCTCCGGCAGCAGGTTCAGCCGACGGTGAACTATTAGATTGTATCAATAGGCTAATATAATCAATAACTCACACAAATAAAAACATTTTCATGAAGCGCTCATTTTATTCACATGTGAAGAGAGATAAACAACTAACCGAGTTCATGGATGTATCCACATTTTGTGAAGAATGGAACTGAGCCACATCATGGAGCCCCATGGGCTGAAGACTGTTAGTGATCTGGTCTACTAGACGTCTCTCTGACATGGAGGCCAATGGGCTGAAGACTGTTAGTGACCTGGTCTACTAGACGTCTCTCTGACATGGAGGCCAATGGGCTGAAGACTGTTAGTGACCTGGTCTACTAGACGTCTCTCTGACATGGAGGCCCATGGGCTGAAGACTGTTAGTGACCTGGTCTACTAGACGTCTCTCTGACATGGAGGCCAATGGGCTGAAGACTGTTAGTGACCTGGTCTACTAGACGTCTCTCTGACATGGAGGCCCATGGGCTGAAGACTGTTAGTGACCTGGTCTACCAGATGTCTCTCTGACATGGAGCCCCATGGGCTGAAGACTGTTAGTGACCTGGTCTACTAGACGTCTCTCTCACCTCGAGCCCCATGGGCTGAAGACTGTTAGTGACCTTGTCTACCAGACGTATCTCTCACATGGAGGCCCATGGGCTGAAGACTGTTAGTGACCTGGGTCTACCAGACATCTCTCTGACATGGAGGCCCATGGGCTGAAGACTGTTAGTGACCTGGTCTACTAGACGTCTCTCTGACAGAGACTTCTCTCTAATCCAGAGACTTCCAGGAGAAACCAGGGCCTTGCTCGGGGCACAGGCAGATATCTCACCTTAATCGAACCAGAGACTTTCCCCTGACATTCAGGAAGTATGTCGACTATGGATCAGAATGTAGGCCTTGGCTATCAGTGGACACATGTTGGCCTAGCATATTTAGACACAACAACCTCTGGAATGTGGGCATTAGTTTAATATATTGATGTAATAACATGGAGTAAGCCTGATAGTAAGTCTAATAGTAAGTCTAATTGTAAGCCTGACTGTAAGTCTAATAGTAAGCCTGACAGTAAGTCTAACAGTAAGCCTGACAGTAAGTCTACTAGTAAGTCTGACAGTAAGTCTAATAGTAAGCCTGACAGTAAGTCTAACAGTAAGCCTGACAGTAAGTCTACTAGTAAGTCTGACAGTAAGTCTAATAGTAAGTCTGACAGTAAGTCTGATAGTAAGTCTAACAGTAAGTCTGATAGTAAGTCTAACAGTAAGTCTGATAGTAAGTCTAACAGTAAGTCTAATAGTAAGTCTAATAGTAAGTCTAACAGTAAGTCTGATAGTAAGTCTAACAGTAAGTCTAATAGTAAGTCTAACAGTAAGTCTAATAGTAAGTCTAATAGTAAGTCTACTAGTAAGTCTAACAGTAAGTCTAATAGTAAGTCTAATAGTAAGTCTAATAGTAAGTCTAATAGTAAGTCTAATAGTAAGTCTACTAGTAAGTCTAACAGTAAGTCTAATAGTAAGTCTACTAGTAAGTCTGACAGTAAGTCTAATAGTAAGTCTGACAGTAAGTCTAATAGTAAGTCTAATAGTAAGTCTACTAGTAAGTCTACTAGTAAGTCTAACAGTAAGTCTAATAGTAAGTCTACTAGTAAGTCTAACAGTAAGTCTAATAGTAAGTCTAATAGTAAGTCTAATAGTAAGTCTACTAGTAAGTCTGACAGTAAGTCTAATAGTAAGTCTACTAGTAAGTCTGACAGTAAGTCTAATAGTAAGTCTAATAGTAAGTCTAACAGTAAGTCTAATAGTAAGTCTAACAGTAAGTCTGATAGTAAGTCTAATAGTAAGTCTAATTGTAAGCCTGACTGTAAGTCTAACAGTAAGCCTGACAGTAAGTCTACTAGTAAGTCTAACAGTAAGTCTGATAGTAAGTCTAACAGTAAGCCTGACAGTAAGTCTAATAGTAAGTCCTACAGTAAGCCTGATAGTAAGTCTAATAGTAAGTCCTACAGTAAGCCTGATAGTAAGTCTAATAGTAAGTCCTACAGTAAGCCTGATAGTAAGTCTGATAGTAAGTCTAATAGTAAGTCTGACAGTAAGTCTAATAGTAAGTCTGATAGTAAGTCTGACAGTAAGTCTGACAATAAGTCTAATAGTAAGTCTAACAGTAAGTCTGACAGTAAGTCTAATAGTAAGTCTAATAGTAAGTCTGACAGTAAGTCTAATAGTAAGTCTGACAGTAAGTCTAATAGTAAGTCTGACAGTAAGTCTAATAGTAAGTCTGACAGTAAGTCTAATAGTAAGTCTGACAGTAAGTCTGACAGTAAGTCTAATAGTAAGTCTGACAGTAAGTCTAATAGTAAGTCTGACAGTAAGTCTAATAGTAAGTCTGACAGTAAGTCTAATAGTAAGTCTGACAGTAAGTCTAATAGTAAGTCTGACAGTAAGTCTAATAGTAAGTCTGACAGTAAGTCTGACAGTAAGTCCTACAGTAAGTCTGACAGTAAGTCCTACAGTAAGTCTGACAGTAAGTCTAACAGTAAGTCTGACAGTAAGTCTAATAGCTGCAGGTAGCCTCCAACAACAAAACAGCTGCTGACCCACACCTGGGTTTTACATGCAAAGTCATTACACAATGAATGACCCTGTGTTGCAACAAACCTTCTTCACAAATACAACTAATGTCATCAATACTGTCGACACAAACTAAATGATTATTATTTGCCCAAGGTCCAGTGTTAGTATCTTTAGGCTACGTTCTAATGAACAGCACAGTGAATGGTTACGCAGAAAGCCAGCCAACAGAGTACCATTGACACTGAGCCACACAGCATGGTGAAGCCCTGTGTCATTGATCCACTATCCATAGGTAAGGCTGTACATTGAAATAAGGATGCCCCACAATGCAATTCTAAAAAGTCTAATACATCCAGTGTAATTTGAACAGATTTTTGTCAAATTAACAAATGATTGTGTTTTGTTGAATTTATATAACATTCCAACCTCGTTTAGCATGATCTATTCCATTATGGTATAATTAAACTATTGGTATTCATTTGCATCGTTGTCAATGACAAACCTTTATTTTGAAGGCTAACCGCAAAGTCCACGATCATGGCTAATCCTTATTGTGGCTAGCTTCACATAGATGGGTCCGACCACCATTAATCAAATAAGATCTGTCTTATACATTGTCTTATACATGATGACACCTAGCTATATAGTTAGTTAGCTAACTATAGCTACTGAAACAGATGTCGTTTTGCTATGTTTTTGGGGAAGAACATTGATTGCATCCATGAGCTAGCCAGCTTTTTTATACGACCAGCACTAGGTGCGTGAGACAACATTACCAGCATCATAACATACATATCGATCGAGTCGTTGTGACATATGAAATACGAGTGATAGTGGAATCAATGTGTAATAACTTCGTAAAAAAATGTATGAACGCGTTAAATTATTATGAGACTTGCAGCCATATGCAGGTCCCGATTGGTCAACAAGCTTATTTGACACATAGTGTTATTTGACGTGTATCTTTGTTGACACGCAAAGACCCAAACGGCGCTCCATACTAGAGCGCAACTATCCAATATTTTATCTACTGTACATTACTGGCCAGGTTGAAAGACACCCAAGGGGTTCTGATGGAGTGTTTTGATCCCGTTGTCTTGGAGATCTAGACATCTCCTAGTCTTGACGTTTCAGAAGGAAACACAGGAGGACTTATCATTAGGACTATTCTCTCTCATATTATTTTGAGGGAAATGGTTACATTAGGCAGACAGCCTGTACCACCTGTTTAGAGGGAAAGGGTTCCATTAGGCAGACAGCCTGTACCACCTGTTTAGAGGGAAAGGGTTCCATTAGGCAGACAGCCTGTACCACCTGTTTAGAGGGAAAGGGTTCCATTAGGCAGACAGCCTGTACCACCTGTTTAGAGGGAAAGGGTTCCATTAGGCAGACAGCCTGTACCACCTGTTTAGAGGGAAAGGGTTCCATTAGGCAGACAGCCTGTACCACCTGTTTAGAGGGAAAGGGTTCCATTAGGCAGACAGCCTGTACCACCTGTTTAGAGGGAAAGGGTTCCATTAGGCAGACAGCCTGTACCACCTGTTTAGAGGGAAAGGGTTCCATTAGGCAGACAGCCTGTACCACCTGTTTAGAGGGAAAGGGTTCCATTAGGCAGACAGCCTGTACCACCTGTTTAGAGGGAAATGGTTACATTAGGCAGACAGCCTGTACCACCTGTTTAGAGGGAAAGGGTTCCATTAGGCAGACAGCCTGTACCACCTGTTTAGAGGGAAAGGGTTCCATTAGGCAGACAGCCTGTACCACCTGTTTAGAGGGAAAGGGTTCCATTAGGCAGACAGCCTGTACATCCTGTTGGGAGGGAAATGGTTCCATTTGGCAGACAGCCTGTACAACCTGTTTAACTACATTGTTAATTCACACAGTATGTGTCAGTGCAGTATCCTTCCTGTTTATAAATACGTGTTCATCTTTCAGATTAGAGAACCAAGGCTTCAGTGAATAAAAACATTTGACTGGCTAGAACAAGAACTGGCCAATGGGTCCATCTGGGCTTGAAGTGAGACACATTACAACAGTCTAAAATGGCCCCCTGTCTTCATCAGGGGGCTCAGGAAAGCATTATTAAACTAAAATGGCCTCCTGTCCTCATCAGGGGCTCAGGAAAGGATTATTTTGGGAAAAGTGAAAGTAATCAACAGGTCTTCAGTACTATGACGATCTGAACCAGGTGTTTCACGGCAGAGCGGGGACAACGTTCTGTGGTAATGTAATGGAGGTGTGTCTACAGATACCCTGTATTAATGGAGTTGTGGTGGAGGTAGATCAGGGTAGATGAATAGGACTACTGTTTAACCCCTATTACAGTTCCATGATTAGTGAGGATCAGGACTACTGTTTAACCCCTATTACAGTGCCATGATTAGTGAGGATCAGGGTAGATTTATAGGACTACTGTTTAACCCCTATTACAGTGCCATGATTAGTGAGGATCAGGGTAGATTTATAGGACTACTGTTTAACCCCTATTATAGTGCCATGATTAGTGAGGATCAGGGTAGATTTAAAGGACTACTGTTTAACCCCTATTACAGTTCCATGATTAGTGAGGATCAGGACTACTGTTTAACCCCTATTACAGTTCCATGATTAGTGAGGATCAGGGTAGATTCATAGGACTACTGTTTAACCCCTATTACAGTTCCATGATTAGTGAGGATCAGGGTAGATTTATAGGACTATTACAGTTCCATGATTAGTGAGGATCAGGACTACTGTTTAACCCCTATTACAGTTCTATGATTAGTGAGGATCAGGGTAGATTTATAGGACTACTGTTCAACCCCTATTACAGTTCCATGATTAGTGAGGATCAGGGTAGATTTATAGGACTACTGTTTAACCCCTATTACAGTTCCATGATTAGTGAGGATCAGGGTAGATTTATAGGACTACTGTTTAACCCCTATTACAGTTCCATGATTAGTGAGGATCAGGGTAGATTTATAGGACTACTGTTTAACCCCTATTACAGTTCCATGATTAGTGAGGATCAGGGTAGATTTATAGGACTACTGTTTAACCCCTATTACAGTTCCATGATTAGTGAGGATCAGGACTACTGTTTAACCCCTATTACAGTTCTATGATCAGTGAGGATCAGGGTAGATTTATAGGACTATTACAGTTCCATGATTAGTGAGGATCAGGACTACTGTTTAACCCCTATTACAGTTCCATGATTAGTGAGGATCAGGGTTTAGATTTAGTGAGGATCAGGACTACTGTTTAACCCCTATTACAGTTCTATGATTAGTGAGGATCAGGACTACTGTTTAACCCCTATTACAGTTCCATGATTAGTGAGGATCAGGGTAGATTTATAGGACTACAGTTCCATGATTTGAACCCTACTATTACAGTTCCATGATTAGTGAGGATCAGGGTAGATTTATAGGACTACTGTTTAACCCCTATTACAGTTCCATGATTAGTGAGGATCAGGACTACTGTTTAACCCTATTACAGTTCCATGATTAGTGAGGATCAGGTAGATTTATAGGACTACTGTTTAACCCCTATTACAGTTCCATGATTAGTGAGGATCAGGACTACTGTTTAACCCCTATTACAGTTCCATGATTAGTGAGGATCAGGGTAGATTTAACCTATTACAGTTCCATGATTAGTGAGGATCAGGGTAGATTTATAGGACTACTGTTTAACCCCTATTACAGTTCCATGATTAGTGAGGATCAGGACTACTGTTTAACCCCTATTACAGTTCCATGATTAGTGAGGATCAGGACTACTGTTTAACCCCTATTACAGTTCCATGATTAGTGAGGATCAGGGTAGATTTATAGGACTACTGTTTAACCCCTATTACAGTTCCATGATTAGTGAGGATCAGGGTAGATTTATAGGACTACTGTTTAACCCCTATTACAGTTCCATGATTAGTGAGGATCAGGACTACTGTTTAACCCCTATTACCCATATTAGTGAGGACAGTTCTATGTTCTATGATCAGTGAGGATCAGGGTAGATTTATAGGACTATTACAGTTCCATGATTAGTGAGGATCAGGGTAGATTTATAGGACTGCTGTTTAACCCCTATTACAGTTCCATGATTAGTGAGGATCAGGACTACTGTTTAACCCCTATTACAGTTCCATGATTAGTGAGGATCAGGACTACTGTTTAACCCCTATTACAGTTCCATGATTAGTGAGGATCAGGGTAGATTTATAGGACTACTGTTTAACCCCTATTACAGTTCCATGATTAGTGAGGATCAGGACTACTGTTTAACCCCTATTACAGTTCCATGATTAGTGAGGATCAGGGTAGATTTATAGGACTACTGTTTAACCCCTATTACAGTTCCATGATTAGTGAGGATCAGGGTAGATTTATAGGACTATTACAGTTCCATGATTAGTGAGGATCAGGACTACTGTTTAACCCCTATTACAGTTCCATGATTAGTGAGGATCAGGACTACTGTTTAACCCCTATTACAGTTCCATGATTAGTGAGGATCAGGGTAGATTTATAGGACTACTGTTTAACCCCTATTACAGTTCCATGATTAGTGAGGATCAGGACTACTGTTTAACCCCTATTACAGTTCCATGATTAGTGAGGATCAGGAGATTTAGGACTAACCCCTTACAGTTCCATGATTAGTGAGGATCAGGACTACTGTTTAACCCCTATTACAGTTCCATGATTAGTGAGGATCAGGGTAGATTTATAGGACTATTACAGTTCCATGATTAGTGAGGATCAGGACTACTGTTTAACCCCTATTACAGTTCCATGATTAGTGAGGATCAGGGTAGATTTATAGGACTATTACAGTTCCATGATTAGTGAGGATCAGGGTAGATTTATAGGACTACTGTTTAACCCCTATTACAGTTCCATGATTAGTGAGGATCAGGACTACTGTTTAACCCCTATTACAGTTCCATGATTAGTGAGGATCAGGGTAGATTTATAGGACTACTGTTTAACCCCTATTACAGTTCCATGATTAGTGAGGATCAGGGTAGATTTACAGGACTACTGTTTAACCCCTATTACAGTTCTATGATCAGTGAGGATCAGGGTAGATTTATAGGACTATTACAGTTCCATGATTAGTGAGGATCAGGTAGATTCATAGGACTACTGTTTAACCCCTATTACAGTGCCATGATTAGTGAGGATCAGGGTAGATTTATAGGACTATTACAGTTCCATGATTAGTGAGGATCAGGGTAGATTTATAGGACTACTGTTTAACCCCTATTACAGTTCCATGATTAGTGAGGATCAGGGTAGATTTACAGGACTACTGTTTAACCCCTATTACAGTTCTATGATTAGTGAGGATCAGGACTACTGTTTAACCCCTATTACAGTTCCATGATTAGTGAGGATCAGGGTAGATTTATAGGACTATTACAGTTCCATGATTAGTGAGGATCAGGGTAGATTTATAGGACTACTGTTTAACCCCTATTACAGTTCCATGATTAGTGAGGATCAGGGTAGATTCATAGGACTACTGTTTAACCCCTATTACAGTTCCATGATTAGTGAGGATCAGGACAGTTCCATGATTGTTTAACCCCTATTACAGTTCCATGATTAGTGAGGATCAGGGTAGATTTATAGGACTACTGTTTAACCCCTATTACAGTTCCATGATTAGTGAGGATCAGGGTAGATTTATAGGACTATTATCAGTTTATAGGACCATGATTAGTGAGGATCAGGGTAGGTTTATAGGACTACTGTTTAACCCCTATTACAGTTCCATGATTAGTGAGGATCAGGACTACTGTTTAACCCCTATTACAGTTCCATGATTAGTGAGGATCAGGGTAGATTTAGGACTACTGTTTAACCCCTATTACAGTTCCATGATTAGTGAGGATCAGGGTAGATTTATAGGACTACTGTTTAACCCCTATTACAGTTCCATGATTAGTGAGGATCAGGACTACTGTTTAACCCCTATTACAGTTCCATGATTAGTGAGGATCAGGGGTAGATTTACAGTTACTGTTTAACCCCTATTACAGTTCCATGATTGAGTGAGGATCAGGGTAGATTTATAGGACTACTGTTTAACCCATTACAGTTCCATGATTAGTGAGGATCAGGGTAGATTTATAGGACTACTGTTTAACCCCATATTACAGTTCCATGATTAGTGAGGATCAGGGTAGATTTATAGGACTATTACAGTTCCATGATTCCATGATGAGGATCAGGGTAGATTTATAGGACTACTGTTTAACCCCTATTACAGTTCCATGATTAGTGAGGATCAGGACTACTGTTTAACCCCTATTACAGTTCCATTATTAGTGAGGATCAGGGACTACTGTTTAACCCCTAGTTCCATGATTAGTGAGGATCAGGACTACTGTTTAACCCCTATTACAGTTCCATGATTAGTGAGGATCAGGACTTTACCCCTATTACAGTTCCATGATTAGTGAGGATCCCTGTTTAACCCCTATTACAGTTCCATTTAGTGAGGATCTGTTTAACCCCTATTACAGTTCCATGATTAGTGAGGATCAGGGTAGATTTATAGGACTGTGTTTAACCCCTATTACAGTTCCATGATTAGTGAGGATCAGGGTAGATTTATAGGACTACTGTTTAACCCCTATTACAGTTCCATGATTAGTGAGGACAGGACTACTGTTTAACCCCTATTACAGTTCTATGATATTACAGTGAGGATCAGGGTAGATTTATAGGACTATTACAGTTCCATGATTAGTGAGGATCAGGGTAGATTTATAGGACTACTGTTTAACCCCTATTACAGTTCCATGATTAGTGAGGATCAGGACTACTGTTTAACCCCTATTACAGTTCCATGATTAGTGAGGATCAGGGTAGATTTACAGGACTACTGTTTAACCCCTATTACAGTTCTATGATCAGTGAGGATCAGGGTAGATTTATAGGACTATTACAGTTCCATGATTAGTGAGGATCAGGGTAGATTTATAGGACTACTGTTTAACCCCTATTACAGTTCCATGATTAGTGAGGATCAGGGTAGATTCATAGGACTACTGTTTAACCCCTATTACAGTTCCATGATTAGTGAGGATCAGGACTACTGTTTAACCCCTATTACAGTTCCATGATTAGTGAGGATCAGGGTAGATTTATAGGACTATTACAGTTCCATGATTAGTGAGGATCAGGGTAGATTTATAGGACTACTGTTTAACCCCTATTACAGTTCCATGATTAGTGAGGATCAGGACTACTGTTTAACCCCTATTACAGTTCCATGATTAGTGAGGATCAGGACTACTGTTTAACCCCTATTACAGTTCCATGATTAGTGAGGATCAGGACTACTGTTTAACCCCTATTACAGTTCCATGATTAGTGAGGATCAGGACTACTGTTTAACCCCTATTACAGTTCCATGATTAGTGAGGATCAGATTTATAGGACTACTGTTTAACCCCTATTACAGTTCCATGATTAGTGAGGATCAGGGTAGATTTATAGGACTACTGTTTAACCCCTATTACAGTTCCATGATTAGTGAGGATCAGGACTACTGTTTAACCCCTATTACAGTTCCATGATTAGTGAGGATCAGGGTAGATTTATAGGACTACTGTTCAACCCCTATTACAGTTCCATGATTAGTGAGGATCTACTGTTTAACCCCTATTACAGTTCCATGATTAGTGAGGATCAGGACTACTGTTTAACCCCTATTACAGTTCCATGATTAGTGAGGATCAGGGTAGATTTATAGGACTACTGTTTAACCCCTATTACAGTTCCATGATTAGTGAGGATCAGGGTAGATTTATAGGACTATTACAGTTCCATGATTAGTGAGGATCAGGGTAGATTTATAGGACTACTGTTTAACCCCTATTACAGTTCCATGATTAGTGAGGATCAGGACTACTGTTTAACCCCTATTACAGTTCCATGATTAGTGAGGATCAGGGTAGATTTATAGGACTACTGTTTACCCCTATTACAGTTCCATGATTAGTGAGGATCAGGACTACTGTTTAACCCCTATTACAGTTCCATGATTAGTGAGGATCAGGACTGTTTAACCCCTATTACAGTTCCATGATTAGTGAGGATCAGGGATAGATTTATAGGACTGATTGTTTAACCCCTATTACAGTTCCATGATTAGTGAGGATCAGGACTACTGTTTAACCCCTATTACAGTTGATTAGTGAGGATCAGGACTACTGTTTAACCCCTATTACAGTTCCATGATCAGTGAGGATCAGGGTAGATTTATAGGACTATTACAGTTCCATGATTAGTGAGGATCAGGGTAGATTTATAGGACTACTGTTTAACCCCTATTACAGTTCCATGATTAGTGAGGATCAGGACTACAGTTCCATGATTAGTGAGGATAGGACTACTGTTTAACCTATTACAGTTCCATGATTAGTGAGGATTAGGGTAGATTTATAGGACTACTGTTTAACCCCTATTACAGTTCCATGATTAGTGAGGATCAGGACTACTGTTTAACCCCTATTACAGTTCTATGATCAGTGAGGATCAGGGTAGATTTATAGGACTATTACAGTTCCATGATTAGTGAGGATCAGGACTACTGTTTAACCCCTATTACAGTTCCATGATTAGTGAGGATCAGGACTACTGTTTAGGATTAGTGAGGATCAGGACTAGATTTATAGTTTAACCCCTATTACAGTTCCATGATTAGTGAGGATCAGGGTAGATTTAACCCCTATTAGGTTCTATTAAGGACCTGTGTTTAACCCCTATTACAGTTCCATGATTAGTGAGGATCAGGACTTTATAGGACTACTTAACCCAGGAGATTTATAGGACTATTACAGTTCCATGATTAGTGAGGATCAGGACTACTGTTTAACCCTACTGTTTAACCCCTATTACAGTTCCATGATTAGTGAGGATCAGGACTACTGTTTAACCCCTATTACAGTTCCATGATTAGTGAGGATCAGGGTAGATTTATAGGACTACTGTTTAACCCCTATTACAGTTCCATGATTAGTGAGGATCAGGACTACTGTTTAACCCCTATTACAGTTCTATGATCAGTGAGGATCAGGGTAGATTTATAGGACTATTACAGTTCCATGATTAGTGAGGATCAGGACTACTGTTTAACCCCTATTATAGTTCCATGATTAGTGAGGATCAGGGTAGATTTATAGGACTATTACAGTTCCATGATTAGTGAGGATCAGGGTAGATTTATAGGACTACTGTTTAACCCCTATTACAGTTCCATGATTAGTGAGGATCAGGACTACTGTTTGATTAGTGAGGATCAGGACTACTGTTTAACCCCTATTACAGTTCCATGATTAGTGAGGATCAGGGTAGATTTACAGGACTACTGTTTAACCCCTATTACAGTTCCATGATTAGTGAGGATCAGGGTAGATTTATAGGACTATTACAGTTCCATGATTAGTTCCATGATTAGTGAGGATCAGGGTGATTTATAGGACTACTGTTTAACCCCTATTACAGTTCCATGATTAGTGAGGATCAGGGTAGATTCATAGGACTACTGTTTAACCCCTATTACAGTTCCATGATTAGTGAGGATCAGGGTACTACTGTTTAACCCCTATTACAGTTCCATGATTAGTGAGGATCAGGGTAGATTTACAGGACTAACCCCTATTACAGTTCCATGATTAGTGAGGATCAGGGTAGATTTATAGGACTATATTACAGTTCCATGATTAGTGAGGATCAGGGTAGATTTATAGGACTACTGTTTAACCCCTATTACAGTTCCATGATTAGTGAGGATCAGGACTACTGTTTAACCCCTATTACAGTTCCATGATTAGTGAGGATCAGGGTAGATTCATAGGACTACTGTTTAACCCCTATTACAGTTCCATGATTAGTGAGGATCAGGGTAGATTTATAGGACTACTGTTTAACCCCTATTACAGTTCCATGATTAGTGAGGATCAGGACTACTGTTTAACCCCTATTACAGTTCCATGATTAGTGAGGATCAGGGTAGATTTATAGGACTAGATTTTCCATGATTAGTGAGGATCAGGGTAGATTTATAGGACTACTATTACAGTTCCATGATTAGTGAGGATCAGGGTAGATTTATAGGACTACTGTTTAACCCCTATTACTGTTATATGATCAGTGAGGATCAGGGTAGATTTATAGGACTACTGTTTAACCCCTATTACAGTTCCATGATTAGTGAGGATCAGGACTACTGTTTAACCCCTATTACAGTTCTATGATCAGTGAGGATCAGGGTAGATTTATAGGACTATTACAGTTCCATGATTAGTGAGGATCAGGGTAGATTTATAGGACTGCTGTTTAACCCCTATTACAGTTCCATGATTAGTGAGGATCAGGACTACCGTTTAACCCCTATTATAGTGCCATGATTAGTGAGGATCAGGACTACTGTTTAACCCCTATTACAGTTCTATGATCAGTGAGGATCAGGGTAGATTTATAGGACTATTACAGTTCCATGATTAGTGAGGATCAGGACTACTGTTTAACCCCTATTACAGTTCCATGATTAGTGAGGATCAGGACTACTGTTTAACCCCTATTACAGTTCCATGATTAGTGAGGATCAGGGTAGATTTATAGGACTATTACAGTTCCATTAGTGAGGATTAGTGAGGATCAGGACTACTGTTTAACCCCTATTACAGTTCCATGATTAGTGAGGATCAGGGTAGATTTATAGGACTATTACAGTTCCATGATTAGTGAGGATCAGGGTAGATTTATAGGACTACTGTTTAACCCCTATTACAGTTCCATGATTAGTGAGGATCAGGGTAGTTTAACCCCTATTACAGTTCCATGATTAGTGGAGGATTTAGGACTACTGTTTAACCCCTATTACAGTTCCATGATTAGTGAGGATCAGGGTAGATTTATAGGACTATTACAGTTCCATGATTAGTGAGGATCAGGGTTTAACCCCTATTACAGTTCCATTTAGATTTATAGGACTATTACAGTTCCATGATTAGTGAGGATCAGGGTAGATTTATAGGACTACTGTTTAACCCCTATTACAGTTCCATGATTAGTGAGGATCAGGGTAGATTTATAGGTTTAACCCCTATTACAGTTCCATGATTAGTGAGGATCAGGACTACTGTTTAACCCCTATTACAGTTCCATGATTAGTGAGGATCAGGACTAGTTTATAGGACTATTACAGTTCCATGATTAGTGAGGATCAGGGTAGATTTATAGGACTACTGTTTAACCCCTAGTTCCATTAGTGAGGATCAGGACTACTGATTTACAGTTCCATGATTAGTGAGGATCAGGGTAGATTTACAGGACTACTGTTTAACCCCTATTACAGTTCCATGATTAGTGAGGATCAGGACTACTGTTTAACCCCTATTACAGTTCTATGATCAGTGAGTATCAGGGTAGATATATAGGACTATTACAGTTCCATGATTAGTGAGGATCAGGACTACTGTTTAACCCCTATTACAGTTCCATGATTAGTGAGGATCAGGGTAGATTCATAGGACTACTGTTTAACCCCTATTACAGTGCCATGATTAGTGAGGATCAGGGATTTAGATTTATGATTAGTGAGGATCAGGACTACTGTTTAACCCCTATTACAGTTCCATGATTAGTGAGGATCAGGGTAGATTTATAGTAGATTTATAGGACTATTACAGTTCCATGATTAGTGAGGATCAGGTTTAACCCCTATTACAGTTCCATGATTAGTGAGGATCAGATTTATAGGACTACTGTTTAACCCCTATTACAGTTCCATGATTAGTGAGGATCAGGGTAGATTTATAGGACTATTACAGTTCCATGATTAGTGAGGATCAGGACTACTGTTTAACCCCTATTACAGTTCCATGATTAGTGAGGATCAGGGTAGATTTATAGGACTTCCATGATTTGAGGATCAGGAGATTTATAGGACTATTACAGTTCCATGATTAGTGAGGATCAGGACTAGTTTAACCCTATTACAGTTCCATGATTAGTGAGGATCAGGACTACTGTTTAACCCCTATTACAGTTCCATGATTAGTGAGGATCAGGGTAGATTTATAGGACTACTGTTTAACCCCTATTACAGTTCCATGATTAGTGAGGATCAGGGTAGATTTATAGGACTACTGTTTAACCCCTATTACAGTTCCATGATTAGTGAGGATCAGGATTTATAGGACTAGTTCCATGATTAGTGAGGATCTAGACTACTTTTAGGACATTACAGTTCCATGATTAGTGAGGATCAGGACTACTGTTTAACCCCTATTACAGTTCCATGATTAGTGAGGATCAGGGGATAGATTTATAGTTTAACCCCTATTACAGTTCCATGATTAGTGAGGATCAGGGACTACTGTTTAACCCCTATTACAGTTCCATGATTAGGAGGATCTACTGTTTAACCCCTATTACAGTTCCATGATTAGTGAGGATCAGGACTAGGACTACTGTTTAACCCTATTACAGTTCCATGATTAGTGAGGATCAGGGTAGATTTATAGGACTACTTTTAACCCCTAGTTCCATGATTAGTGAGGATCAGGAGATTTATAGGACTACTGTTTAACCCCTATTACAGTTCCATGATTAGTGAGGATCAGGACTACTGTTTAACCCCTATTACAGTTCCATGATTAGTGAGGATCAGGGTAGATTTATAGGACTTTTAACCCCTATTACAGTTCCATGATCAGTGAGGATCAGGGTAGTTTATAGGACTATTACAGTTCCATGATTAGTGAGGATCAGGGTAGATTTATGATGACTACTGTTTAACCCCTATTACAGTTCCATGATTAGTGAGGATCAGGGTAGATTTATAGGACTACTGTTTAACCCCTATTACAGTTCCATGATTAGTGAGGATCAGGACTACTGTTTAACCCCTATTACAGTTCCATGATTAGTGAGGATCAGGACTACTGCTTAACCCCTATTACAGTTCTATGATCAGTGAGGATCAGGGTAGATTTATATGTTGTTAGGCCTGAGAAGCCGGTGTTTAAGGATATATTGACACGGTGTTGTTAGGCCTGAGAAGCCGGTGTTTAATAAGGATATATTGACACTGTGTTGTTAGGCCTGAGAAGCCGGTGTTTAAGGATATATTGACACGGTGTTGTTAGGCCTGAGAAGCCGATGTTTAATAAGGATATATTGACACGGTGTTGTTAGGCCTGAGAAGCCGGTGTTTAAGGATATACTGACACGGTGTTGTTAGGCCTGAGAAGCCAGTGTTTAAGGATATATTGACACGGTGTTGTTAGGCCTGAGAAGCCGGTGTTTAAGGATATACTGACACGGTGTTGTTAGGCCTGAGAAGCCAGTGTTTAAGGATATATTGACACGGTGTTGTTAGGCCTGAGAAGCCGGTGTTTAAGGATATACTGACACGGTGTTGTTAGGCCTGAGAAGCCGGTGTTTAAGGATATATACACACGGTGTTGTTAGGCCTGAGAAGCCGGTGTTTAATAAGGATATATACACACGGTGTTGTTAGGCCTGAGAAGCCGGTGTTTAATAAGGATATATTGACACGGTGTTGTTAGGCCTGAGAAGCCGGTGTTTAAGGATATATACACACGGTGTTGTTAGGCCTGAGAAGCCGGTGTTTAAGGATATATACACACAGTGTTGTTAGGCCTGAGAAGCCGGTGTTTAAGGATATACTGACACGGTGTTGTTAGGCCTGAGAAGCCGGTGTTTAAGGATATATTGACACGGTGTTAGGCCTGAGAAGCCAGTGTTTAAGGATATATTGACACAGTGTTGTTAGGCCTGAGAAGCCGGTGTTTAAGGATATATACACACGGTGTTGTTAGGCCTGAGAAGCCGGTGTTTAATAAGGATATATTGACACTGTGTTGTTAGGCCTGAGAAGCCGGTGTTTAAGGATATACTGACACGGTGTTGTTAGGCCTGAGAAGCCGGTGTTTAAGGATATATTGACACAGTGTTGTTAGGCCTGAGAAGCCAGTGTTTAAGGATATATACACACGGTGTTGTTAGGCCTGAGAAGCCGGTGTTTAAGGATATATACACACGGTGTTGTTAGGCCTGAGAAGCCGGTGTTTAAGGATATACTGACACGGTGTTGTTAGGCCTGAGAAGCCGGTGTTTAAGGATATACTGGCACGGTGTTGTTAGGCCTGAGAAGCCGGTGTTTAAGGATATATTGACACGGTGTTATTAGGCCTGAGAAGCCGAGGTTTAAGGATATATTGACACTGTGTTGTTAGGCCTGAGAAGCCGGTGTTTAAGGATATATTGACACGGTGTTGTTAGGCCTGAGAAGCCGGTGTTTAATAAGGATATATTGACACTGTCTTGTTAGGCCTGAGAAGCCGGTGTTTAAGGATATATTGACACGGTGTTGTTAGGCCTGAGAAGCCGGTGTTTAAGGATGTATACACACGGTGTTGTTCACGGTCTTGTTGTTCTGTATCTATGGACGAGACCCAGTCGTTCAGTCTTTTGGTTCTGTATCTATGGACGAGACCCAGTCTTTTTGTTCTGTATCTATGGACGAGACCCAGTCGTTCAGTCTTTTTGTTCTGTATCTATGGACGAGACCCAGTCGTTCAGTCTTTTTGTTCTGTATCTATGGACACGACCCAGTCGTTCAGTCTTTTGGTTCTGTATCTATGGACGAGACCCAGTCGTTCAGTCTTTTGGTTCTGTATCTATGGACGAGACCCAGTCGTTCAGTCTTTTTGTTCTGTATCTATGGACGAGACCCAGTCGTTCAGTCTTGTTGTTCTGTATCTATGGACGAGACCCAGTCGTTTGTTCTAGACGTTCCATTGCCATACTAGATGGTAACGTTCTTATCCCTTGCTAGCTAGCTAGCCAACTACTGCTAATTTACAGTCACGTCAAACAGTGCAGACAGAATAACAACAAAGTAGCTACATTTGCATAAGCTGATTTCTAGTGACATTTATTTGTATACATCCATAACAATGAGATAGTGAGGCGTGTGGACACTGTTGTTCAGAGGAGCTAGCCAACAACACAGCCAACACAATCACTACAAACTGAGGCTGGAAAGACTGAAAACTAGCTGCACTTCATTTCACTTGATCTTTTTTCAATTGACATTTCTTAGTATGCATCCATAAATATGATGCAGATTCATGATTTCCACTGGTTGAGAAATGCTGCCTGACTGTCTGTCTCATCCCGACTCCCGACACATTCATTACTATGGGACAGATGGAGATCCAATTTGAATATTGAAACAATGTTGCAAATGTCAGAGAGACAAAGTTTTATTCAAATGTCCGCTGTTGAAAACTACATTTTAGTGTAAAAGAAATGAGAGATAATGTCTCGACGCTTTTTATAGTGGAGATCAAGATTGATTGTACTACTTAGTGATGTGCTGATGTGGGAGTCTCCCCCCCCCCCAGCCAGACGCTCCAAAAGGAACGTAGTGTGATTGGTCAGGAAGTCCCAGGAACGTAGTGTGATTGGTCAGGAAGTCCCAGGAACGTAGTGTGATTGGTCAGGAAGTCCCAGGAACGTAGTGTGATTGGTCATGGAGCGCCAGGAAGTGGTGCCGTATTGGCCAGGGGGAATTTCCCCCAGCCTGACACTGTCACACCCTGACCTGAGTATTCTTTGTTTTCTTTATTGTTTTGGTTAGGTCAGGGTGTGACATGGGTGATGTATGTGTTTTTGTCTTGTCTAGGGGTTTTGTATGTTTATGGGGGGTGTTTTCCTATCTAGGTGTTTTTGTACGTCTATGGTTGCCTACATTGTTTCTCAATTAGAGGCAGCTGTCTATCGTTGTCTCTGATTGGGAACCATATTTAGGCAGCCATATTCTATGGGTATTTTGTGGGTGATTGTTCCTGTGTTCCAGTGTTTAGTGTTCACGCTACGAGACTATCGTCTTCGTTCCTTTTTTGTCGGTTTGTTGTTTTGTTCGGTGTTTAAGTATCCCATTAAATATGGATTATCCCACTGCATCTTGGTCCTCCTCTCTTTCACCCGAAGACAGCCGTTACAGACACGTCCCAGGAACGTAGTATGATTGGTCAGGAAGTCCCAGGAAGGAGGTGTGATTGGTCAGGGAGCCCCAGGAAGTTGTGCCGTATTGGTCATGGTCAGGGGGAATCCCCCAGCCTGACGCTCCCCAGGAACGTAGTATGATTGGTCATGCTGATCAGTGTGTCATCATAGACCATCCTGATGGAGATCCTTTGTCCCGCCCTCAGCAGGCTGACCCCCGCCGTGTAGCACGTGTTGAACTTCCTCTGCCCCGTCTCCATGCTGCAGGTACAACGCAGGAAAGGGGTGGAGTCTACCATCACCTCGTAGCTGGCAATGTCCGTGAAGTTGAGATAGTACACCTGGTGAACAGATGGAGGAGAAGGAGAGAGATAAGATGAATATATCTGGCAGAGGTAGGGGTAGAGGAGGAAGAGGAGAGAGGGTCAGGTAGAGGAGGAAGAGGAGAGAGGGTCAGGTAGAGGAGGAAGAGGAGAGAGGGTCAGGTAGAGGAGGAAGAGGAAAGAGGGTCAGGTAGAGGAGGAAGAGGAGAGAGGGTCAGGTAGAGGAGGAAGAGGAGAGAGGATCAGGTAGAGGAGGAAGAGGAGAGAGGATCAGGTAGAGGAGGAAGAGGAGAGGGGGTCAGGTAAAGGAGGAAGAGGGTCAGAGTAAGTGGATAGTACACCTGAGATGTGGTATCATCATCACACACACTACATACACACAACATTAAGAACACCGTCCTAATATTGAGTTGCACCCCCATTTGCCCTCAGAACAGCCTCAATTCGTCAGAACTCTACAAGGTATCGAAAGCGTTCCACAGGCATGCTGAACCATGTTGACTCCAAGGCTCCCCACAGTTGTGTCAAGTTGGCTGGATGTCCTTTGGGGTGGTGGACACATGGAAAACTGTTGAGTGTGAAAAACCCAGCAGCGTTGCAGTTCTTGACACTCAAACCGGTGCGCCTGGCACCTACTACCATACCCTGTTCAAAAGGCACCTAAATCTTTGGTCTTGCCCATTCACCCTCTGAATGGCACACATACACAATCCATGTCTGAAATGTCTCAAGGCTTAAAAATCCTTCTTTAACGTGTCTCCTCCCCTTCAGCTACACTGATTGAAGTGGATTTAACAAGTGACACCAATAAGGGATCGTAGCTTTCACCTGGTCAGTTTATGTCATGGAAAGAGAAGGTGTTCTTAATATTTTGTAAACTCACTGTACGCACCCCCCCCACACACACACAACACACACACACAGCTGCTACAGCTCAGTCTATTGCCTTGTACCACTGAACATTGAATCGGTACTGGTACTCCCTCTGTACAGTGCATTCGGAAAGTATTCAGACCCCTTGACTTTCTACAACTTTTTGTTACGTTAAATCCTTATTCCAAAATGGATTAAAAAAATAAAATAATCCTCATCAGTCTACACACAATACCCCATAATGACAAAGTGAAACGTTTTTTAAAAAACAACATTTTTAAACATTTACTACAAATAAAAACAGAATGACCTTATTTACATAAGTATTCAGACCCTTATGAGACTCGAAATACAGCTCAGGTGCATCCTGTTTCCATTGATCATCCTTGAGATGTTTCTACAACTTGATTGGAGTCCACCTGCGGTCAATTCAACTGATTGGACTTGATTTGGAAAGGCACACACCTGTCTATATAAGGTCCCACAGTTGACAGTACATGTCAGAGCAAAAACCATGAGGTCAAAGGAATTGTCCGTAGAGCCCCGAGACAGGATTGTGTTGAGGCACAGATCTGGGGAAGGGGACCAAAATGTTTCTGCAGCATTGAAGTTCTCCAACATGGCCTCCATCATTCTGAAATGGAAGACGTCTGGTACCATCCAGAATCTTCCTAGAGCTGGCCGGCCGGCCAAACTGAGCAATCAGGGTAGAAGGGCCTTGGTCAGGGAGGCGACCAAGAATCCAATGGTCACTCTGACAGAGCTCCAGAGTTCCTCTGTGGAGATGAGAGAACCATCCAGAAGGACAACCATCTCTGCAGCACTCCACCAATCAGGCCTTTATGGTAGAGTGGCCAGACAGAACTCCTCAGTAAAAGGCACATGACAGCCTGCTTGGAATTTGCCAAAAGGCACCTGAAGACTCTCAGACCAAGACAAACATGACTCTCTGGTCTGATGAAACCAAGATTAAACTCTTTGACCTGAATGCCAAAAATTTGTTTTTGCTTTGTCATATAGGGTATGGTGATGTCATTATGGAGTATTGTGATGTCATTATGGGGTATTGTGTGTAAATTGATGAGGGGAAATTTTTTAAAATCAATTTTAGAATAAGACAGTAACGTAGCAAAATGTATATAGCCATGTTATTTTCTACTTCCTGTATATAGCCATGTTATTTTCTACTTCCTGTATATAGCCATGTTATTTTCTACTTCCTGTATATAGCCATGTTATTTTCTACTTCCTGTATATAGCCGTGTTATATTTACTCATTATTAGTTATTCCTTGTGTCACTATTTATCTTGAACTCTGCATTGTTGGAAAAGGACCCATAAGTAAGCATTTCACTGTTAGTCTACACCTGTTGTTTACCAATCATGTGACAAATGAAATTGTCATATTAGTACAGTTGTAGTATTACTATAGTAGTTGTAGTATTACTGTAGTATTTGTAGTATTACAGTTGTAGTATTACTATAGTATAGTTGTGGTATTGTTGTACAGTTGTAGTATTACTACAGTACAGTTGTAGCATTACTGTAGTATTACTATATATTAAATAGGTAGAGACTGTAGTAGTACTTAGTAATGTGGTATTATTGTAGTAGTCACTACTCACTTCTACCTGACTATATATGAAGTAGGTAGAGACTGTAGTAGTATATAGTATTAGTAATGTAAATCAATAGTATTAATGTAGTAGTCACTACTCACTTCTACCTGACTATATATGAAGTAGGTAGAGACTGTAGTAGTATATAGTATTAGTAATGTAAAGTCGTAGTATTATTGTAGTAGTCACTACTCACTTCTACCTGACTATATATGAAGTAGATGCCGTCCAGTAGGACCTCCAGTTGTCCGGAGCGAGAGTGCATCTTGAAGACACGGTGGTGGATCGACACCATCTTCCAGTTCCTCAAGACACCTTCAGACAGGTCTAGACAAAGACATCAATCAATCAATCAATCATCGTGGGGGAAAGGCAGTCAAAGCAACCAGAGTAAACACCCAGAGCACCTCTGAACAGGAGTAAATGTACACCTACAGTATTGAACGTAGATAATACCACGCAAAAGGTTATCTACAATGGACACTTACCTTCCTTAACCTGAATGGTGGTTTCCTGTCCTTGTAGATGAACCACAGCAGGCTGCAACACACATCACATCACATACATCTAGTCAGTCTTTAGGAGCACAGCATTTACTCCCAACCTTCATCGTTGTTCGGTACAATAATAAGTTATGTAATAATGTGTTGTAAAAATGTTTGTTCAAAGATGACATACTCTACCTGGAAGTCTCTTGTTTTGGTTTTATCGACGAATCCTGTAACAGATAGAATCAGATCCTGGATCAGTCCCTAACCCTTAACTTTGTCCCAAATGGCACCCTATTCCCTTACATTTGACCGGGGCCCAACAAAAGTAATGCACTACATAGGGTCCCATTTGGGACCCCTGACCCCCAACTTCAGGCAGGAGAACAGAGTGATCTAAACTAGGGCTGTGGCGGCCTTGTTGTCAGCAGGGGAAGGCCAATCAAATAACTGGTCGGTCTCACGGGTAAGTTACCGTTAATTACCATAAACACATTCAGCATCTCCTGGCTTCCACACAGACTACAAGACACCGATGCAGACCTTTGGAGCATCTACTTTGTTTTTTTTAGAAAAGTCTAATAAATCCATGTAATATAGTCTACACCATCACAATACATCCATGTAATATAGTCTACACCATCACAATAAATCCATGTAATATAGTCTACACCATCACAATAAATCCATGTAATATAGTCTACACCATCACAATAAATCCATGTAATAGTCTACACCTTCACAATAAATCCATGTAATATAGTCTACCTACACCATCACAATACATCCATGTAATATAGTCTACACCATCACAATACATCCATGTAATATAGTCTACACCATCACAATAAATCCATGTAATATAGTCTACACCATCACAATACATCCATGTAATATAGTCTACACCATCACAATACATCCATGTAATATAGTCTACACCATCACAATACATCCATGTAATATAGTCTACACCATCACAATACATCCATGTAATATAGTCTACACCATCACAATACATCCATGTAATATAGTCTACACCATCACAATAAATCCATGTAATATAGTCTACCTACACCATCACAATAAATCCATGTAATATAGTCTACACCATCACAATAAATCCATGTAATATAGTCTACACCATCACAATAAATCCATGTAATATAGTCTACCAACACCATCACAATAAATCCATGTAATATAGTCTACCTACACCATCACAATAAATCCATGTAATGTAGTCTACCTACACCATCACAATAAATCCATGTAATATGGTCTACACCATCATAATAAATCCATTACTTATTTTAGACAGGTCTAAAGAAGCATGATATGAAGAAAATGTAGTCTATTTCAGAAGAACAGAATACTCTTGAGTCGTCCTCATGTTAGGTCCTGATCTGGCTATGCCATATGGCTGTGGGCTACACTAGTTCATTTAACAGACAAGATTTGCTTAGAATTCCGTGGCATTATTTTATAGTATGAAGAACACAATTGAACAAAGCTGAATAAAATAAAGAATATTTTCTCCAAATGTTTTGATGGAGTGAGCACGAGGCTATTCTGTGTTGAGCTGTCAACAAAGAAACAGTTTCTCATATGCTTGATTTTAGAGTCATTAATGTAACTTTAGTTGTTCTACAAACGTTAGGCTATATGTTTAGATTTTTAATACATTGTAAGGCTGCATGATGAGACTTTAATGATTATTTGATAAAAGTTGCATGAAAAGACACGAGCTCTGCTTTGTTTTTTTTTGCCCAGGCTGCACACACTTCATCAGTCTCTCATTCACAATGAGACAAGCACTTTGACAAGCACGTTTAGCTTAAAATATTGATCAACTATTAGCCTACTGCACAGCAATGTGCACATGGTAGTAGGCTATACACACGAATGTTCCATTAGCAGAAAACACAATTCTCAAAAGTCACCACAAATGTGATTATGTAATGTTTTTACAATGGTGCATTATTATGGTGAAAATGAACTTCCCCAAACTTGAAACTAACGCTGCTTATAAATCCAGTTAGGCTCTACACCTTTTGTAAAGCAGATTAATGTGCTTAATTTAAAAAAGTTATTTGGCCACTTTAGTTGTGATACAAACCTTATTAAAACATACAGGCCTATGGGTTAGGCTACATGAGGTGTGATACTAACCTTATTAAAACATATAGGCCTATGGGCTAGGCTACATGAGGTGTGATACTAACCTTATTAAAACATATAGGCCTATGGGCTAGGCTACATGAGGTGTGATACTAACCTTATTAAAACATATAGGACTATGGGCTAGGCTACATGAGGTGTGATACAAACCTTATCAAAACATACAACAGATAATATATCATTCACAACAGATAATATATCATTCACAACAGATAATATATCATTCATAACAGATAATATATCATTCACAACAGGTAATATATCATTCACAAGAGATAATATATCATTCACAACAGATAATATATCATTCACAACAGATAATATATCATTCACAACAGATAATATATCATTCACAACAGATAATATATCATTCACAACAGATAATATATCATTCACAACAGATAATATATCATTCACAACAGATAATATATAATTCACAAGAGATAATATATATAATTCACAAGAGATAATATATATAATTCACAACAATATCATAATAATATATCATTAGCCTATCAAGTGGCTAATATTGTCACCCATCAGACTATTCTTGATTTAATCTTGTCTTTACATAGACTAAATAATATATGTGTGAAATTAGTCTTGATTTAGAATGGACCGTCATCATGCACCTGTATCAAACAGGGACAGGGGGAAAAATACATGTCACCGATGCTCTTAACCCTCCTGTTGGGTTCGTTACATGTTAATTCATTCTGTGGTCCCGGTCCAAAATGACCGCCCTGTTATAGCTGATTATAAATCCATAATAATATATATATTATCACCTAATGTCGTGTTAGATCTTTTAATCAACTTAACTTCTTGTGAACATTACAAGTTTTGAACTTCTATTTGCTATTGATGGCCTGTAGGCCTCATTGAGTTAAAAAAAAAAGCATAATGTATGGATTATTTTGACTATAACAAATACTCAGATAAAACATATTGTGCGATTTATCACAGACTACTTTGTGTCATAGTTTAATAACAAGGACTCTCTCCTCCTCACCAGTGTCATGATCAAAAATATGATCAAGAGCCTCACATACAGTATATCGTTTGGTGATGCCACAGAATGAATTGCGAGCAAGGCCTCAAAAAGCTTTATATACCAGAGCTGGGAGAAAAGTTCTACATATTATTGAAACAATGATGCGATTGTTTGTGAGAATCTCAACAGGTGTGGTTACCATGGGGGAAAGATTCTATTGGGGAAAGGTTCCTGTGGGGGTTGCCATGGAAACTGTACTGCTGGTAGTACTGGAGGACTGGAGTAGGGCTGCTATAGGGAATAGGGTGCCATTTGGGGGACAGCCATAATATGAGTGACCAATATGCTGTCTAGATCTATTATCTCATCCTTACCTGCCGCTCCCGTCAGCCCGGGGGGCCCCTGTGCTCCGGGGCGACCAGGAGGTCCAGCGGGGCCCACAGCGTTACTACCAGGAATACCAGGGATACCAGGAATACCTGGAGGCCCCTGGGGGCCTGGGGAACCAGGTGGACCGGGGGAGCCCTGAGCTCCAGGAGGAGACCTCTTCCTTCCTGGGGCACATGGACACACAGAAATACATAATTAGTATCATTTCTATTGTTATACGAAAGGATATCTGGTGCCTAAAGTCAACTGACTGATAACTAATGTCTACAGATCAACTAAGGCAGAGTTTCAACAAAACAGGTAGTCTGAGTCTCATTAAGTCCATGAACGTTATCTGGGCACCATGAACTCAGCGCTTTACAGGAGGCTCATAGGAGGAAACATCACAGGAGGCTCATAGGAGGAAACATTACAGGAGGCTCATAGGAGGAAACATTACAGGAGGCTCATAGGAGGAAACATTACAGGAGGCTCATAGGAGGAAACATTACAGGAGGCTCATAGGAGGAAACATTACAGGAGGCTCATAGGAGGAAACATTACAGGAGGCTCATAGGAGGAAACATTACAGGAGGCTCATAGGAGGAAACATACAGGAGGCTCATAGGGAGGAGGCTCAAACATTACAGGAGGCTCATAGGAGGAAACATTCACATTACAGGAGGCTCAGGCTCAGGAGGAGGAAACATTACAGGAGGCTCAGAGGAGGAAACATTACAGGAGGCTCATAGGAGGAAACATTACAGGAGGCTCATAGGAGGAAACATTACAGGAGGCTCATAGGAGGAAATATTACAGGAGGCTCAGAGGAGGAAACATTACAGGAGGCTCATAGGAGGAAACATTACAGGAGGCTCAGAGGAGGAAACATTACAGGAGGCTCAGAGGAGGAAATATTACAGGAGGCTCATAGGAGGAAACATTACAGGAGGCTCAGAGGAGGAAATATTACAGGAAATCACCTTTCTTTCTTCTTTCCGTTTCTTTCCGTTTCCCAGTTGATTCTGAAAGACAAACAGAAACAAGTGTTTAATCTAGTCTCGATGGTGGACTGAACACCAGGTATCAGATATCTACAACAACAATATACAACCTCTACCTCCCTGAATACAGTAAAACTACAACCTCTACTTCCCTGAATACAGTAACACTACAACCTCTACCTCCCTGAATACAATAACACTACAACCTCTACTTCCCTGAATACTACAACCTCTACCTCCCTGAATACAGTAACACTACAACATCTACCTCCCTGAATACAGTAACACTACAACCTCTACCTCCCTGAATACAACAACCTCTACCTCCCTGAATACAGTAACACTACAACCTCTACCTCCCTGAATACAGTAACACTACAACATCTACCTCCCTGAATACAGTAACACTACAACCTCTACCTCCCTGAATACAGTAACACTACAATCTCTACCTCCCTGAATACAGTAACACTACAATCTCTACCTCCCTGAATACAGTAACACTACAATCTCTACCTCCCTGAATACAGTAACACTACAATCTCTACCTCCCTGAATACAGTAACACTACAACCTCTACCTCCCTGAATACAGTAACACTACAACCTCTACCTCCCTGAATACAGTAACACTACAACCTCTACCTCCCTGAATACAGTAACAATACAACATCTACCTCCCTGAAAACAGTAACACTACAACCTCTACCTCCCTGAATACAGTAACACTACAACCTCTACCTCCCTGAATACAGTAACACTACAACAACTCTACCTCCCTGAATACAGTAACACTACAACCTCTACCTCCCTGAATACAGTAACACTACAACCTCCCTGAATACAACAACCTCTACCTCCCTGAATACAGTAACACTACAACCTCTACCTCCCTGAATACAATAACACTACAACCTCTACTTCCCTGAATACTACAACCTCTACCTCCCTGAATACAGTAACACTACAACATCTACCTCCCTGAATACAGTAACACTACAACCTCTACCTCCCTGAATACAGTAACACTACAACCTCTACCTCCCTGAATACAGTAACACTACAATCTCTACCTCCCTGAATACAGTAACACTACAATCTCTACCTCCCTGAATACAGTAACACTACAACCTCTACCTCCCTGAATACAGTAACACTACAACCTCTACCTCCCTGAATACAGTACCAATACAACATCTACCTCTCTGAAAACAGTAACACTACAACCTCTACCTCCCAGAATACAGTAACACTACAACCTCTACCTCCCTGAATACAGTAACACTACAACCTCTACCTCCCTGAATACAGTAACACTACAACCTCTACCTCCCTGAATACAGTAACACTACAACCTCTACCTCCCTGAATACAGTAACACTACAACCTCTACCTCCCTGAATACAGTAACACTACAACCTCTACCTCCCTGAATACAGTAACACTACAACCTCCCTGAATACAACAACCTACCTCCCTGAATACAGTAACACTACAACCTCTACCTCCCTGAATACAGTAACACTACAACCTCTACTTCCCTGAATACTACAACCTCTACCTCCCTGAATACAGTAACACTACAACATCTACCTCCCTGAATACAGTAACACTACAACCTCTACCTCCCTGAATACAGTAACACTACAACCTCTACCTCCCTGAATACAGTAACACTACAACCTCTACCTCCCTGAATACAGTAACACTACAATCTCTACCTCCCTGAATACAGTAACACTACAACCTCTACCTCCCTGAATACAGTAACACTACAATCTCTACCTCCCTGAATACAGTAACACTACAACCTCTACCTCCCTGAATACAGTAACACTACAACCTCTACCTCCCTGAATACAGTAACACTACAACCTCTACCTCCCTGAATACAGTACCAATACAACATCTACCTCCCTGAAAACAGTACCAATACAATCTCTACATCCCTGAATACAGTAACACTACAACCTCTACTTCCCTGAATACTACAACCTCTACCTCCCTGAATACAGTAACACTACAACCTCTACCTCCCTGAATACAGTACCAATACAACATCTACCTCCCTGAAAACAGTACCAATACAATCTCTACCTCCCTGAATACAGTAACACTACAACCTCTACTTCCCTGAATACAGTAACACTACAACCTCTACCTCCCTGAATACAGTAAAACTACAACATCTACTTCCCTGAATACTACAACCTCTACTTCCCTGAATACAGTAACACTACAAACTCTACCTCCCTGAATACAGTAACACTACAATCTCCCTGAATACAACAACCTCTACCTCCCTGAATACAGTAAAACTACAACCTCTACTTCCCTGAATACAGTAACACTACAACCTCTACCTCCCTGAATACAGTAACACTACAACCTCTACCTCCCTGAATACAGTAACACTACAACCTCTACCTCCCTGAATACAGTAACACTACAACCTCTACCTCCCTGAAAACAGTACCAATACAACCTCTACCTCCCTGAATACAGTAACACTACAACCTCTACCTCCCTGAATACAGTAACACTACAACCTCAACATTAATAAGCAGAACATGGGGTATGTGTGGCGGTATGTCAGTGTATTGAGCTCTGTGGTGTGTATTGCGCTTTGCGGTGTGTGTGTCTGTGGTGTGTGTGTGTGTCTATCTGTGGTGTGTGTGTATTGTGCTCTGTGGTGTGTATTGCGCTCTGTGGTGTGTGTGTGTGTGTGTGTGTGTGTGTGTGTGCGCATCTGCGGTGTGTGTGTGTGTGTATTCCAGTAATTTCTAAGTGTGGTTTCACCTCCAGCCTGAAGCGTTCTTAGACCAGATCAGGCTGTGTGTGTATGTGTGTCTGCGGTGTGTGTGTCTGCGGTGTGTGTGTGTGTCTGCGGTGTGTGTGTGTGTCTGCGGTGTGTGTGTGTGTGTCTGCGGTGTGTGTGTCTGTGGTGTGTGTGTAGGGCTGCAGTGGATCATTAGAGATCTTCCTGCCAAAACACTGTCCATTGAATTAGCCTCAGATGGGGAATGTAGCTAGATGAAAGTGTGTGTATTAATTCACACATGGTAGAAGGGCATCACCAGCCTTGTGTGTGTGTGTTTGAGTGTTGGTGTGTGTGTGTGTGTGTGTGTGTGTGTGTGTGTGTGTGTGTGTGTGTGTTTGTGTGTGTTGATGGGTGTGTGTGTGTGTGTGTTTGAGTGTTGATGGGTGTGTGTGTGTGTTTGAGTGTTGGTGTGTGTGTGTGTGTGTTTTGAGTGTTGGTGTGTGTGTGTGTGTGTGTTGGTGTTTGAGTGTTGGTGGGTGTGTGTGTGTTTGAGTGTTGGTGGGTGTATGTGTGTGTTTGAGTGTTGGTGGGTGTGTGTGTTTGACTGTTGGTGGGTGTGTGTGTGTGGGTGTGTGTGTGAGTTTTGAGTGTTGGTGGGTGTGTGTGTTTGACTGTTGGTGGGTGTGTGTGTGTGTGGGTGTGTGTGGGTGAGTTTGAGTGTTGGTGGGTGTGTGTGCTGAACAGTGTGAAACAGCCGTCTGCCTGTCCCCGTGTTCACCACGTCATTACAACTACCAGGGCCGTTTAAGCCTTACCATGAGAACATCACAGACATGTGGCCAGCGTCTCTCCCTGTTCCTCACGTGTCTCTTCCTCCAATCTCCCCCTCTTCCTTCCTTCGAGGACGTACCGGGGGCTGTCTCAGAGGGGGCTGTCTCAGGGGGGGGGTCTCAGAGGACGTACCAGGGGGCTGTCTCAGAGGACGTACCAGGGGGCTGTCTCAGAGGAGGTACCAGGGGGCTGTCTCAGAGGACGTACCAGGGGGCTGTCTCAGAGGACATACCAGGGGGCTGTCTCAGAGGACGTACCAGGGGGCTGTCTCAGAGGACGTACCAGGGGGCTGTCTCAGAGGACGTACCAGGGGGATGTCTCAGAGGACGTACCAGGGGGCTGTCTCAGAGGACGTACCAGGGGGCTGTCTCAGAGGACGTACCAGGGGGGATGTCTCAGAGGACGTACCAGGGGGGAGGACTGTCTCAGGGGGATGTCTCAGAGGACGTACCAGGGGGCTGTCTCAGAGGACGTACCAGGGGGGGGCTGTCTCAGAGGACATGGCAGGTTTTGACGTATTGATGTGTTTCATTCATTTCACTGATTTAGAACCTCCATCTTCAGTGTGTCACAGCTTTTGTTCTCGATGTTTAGAATGTGAGCTATGCAAATAAAAACAAGCCTTGGGTCTTTGAAGATGTCGGTCTCCGGGAGTAACATGTGTGTACACACACACACACACACACACACCTCAGAGGCTGAGACTACAAAAGGATTTGTGTGTGTGTTGAGGGCAAGGAGAGCAGGGGTCTGGTAGTGGTTAGAGGTTAGTGGTTAGAGGTTAGTGGTTAGAGGTTAGTGGTTAATGGTTAGAGGTTAGTGGTTAGAGGTTAGTGGTTAATGGTTAGAGGTTAGTGGTTAGAGGTTAGTGGTTAGAGGTTAGAGGTTAGTGGTTAATGGTTAGAGGTTAGTGGTTAGAGGTTAGTGGTTAGTGGTTAGAGGTTAGTGGTTAGAGGTTAGTGTTTTACAGATTGAGTGTGAATGTCCAAAAGGTAAGCTTTTTCTTCTAATTTAAACCCAATAACTGAGCTTCCCCCAAGTAATCAGTCAGCTCCCTGTAATCAGTCTAAAGGAATGTCCTGTAATCACCAGTCTAAAGGAATGTCCTGTAATCACCAGTCTAAAGGAATGTCCTGTAATCACCAGTCTAAAGGAATGTCCTGTAAATCACCAGTCTAAAGGAATGTCCTGTAATCACCTAATGATCCTAGTGGGACATTATGTAGATTCTCTGATCCTGAATACCTAGTGGGACATTATGTAGATTCTCTGATCCTGAATACCTAGTGGGACATTATGTAGATTCTCTGATCCTGAATACCTAGTGGGACATTATGTAGATTCTCTGATCCTGAATACCTAGTGGGACATTATGTAGATTCTCTGATCCTGAATACCTAGTGGGACATTATGTAGATTCTCTGATCCTGAATACCTAGTGGGACATTATGTAGATTCTCTGATCCTGAATACCTAGTGGGACATTATTCTCTGATCCTGAATAGATTCTCTGATCCTGAATACCTAGTGGGACATTATGTAGATTCTCTGATCCTGAATACCTAGTGGGACATTATGTAGATTCTCTGATCCTGAATACCTAGTGGGACATTATGTAGATTCTCTGATCCTGAATACCTAGTGGGACATTATGTAGATTCTCTGATCCTGAATACCTAGTGGGACATTATGTAGATTCTCTGATCCTGAATACCTAGTGGGACATTATGTAGATTCTCTGATCCTGAATACCTAGTGGGACATTATGTAGATTCTCTGATCCTGAATACCTAGTGGGACATTATGTAGATTCTCTGATCCTGAATACCTAGTGGGACATTATGTAGATTCTCTGATCCTGAATACCTAGTGGGACATTATGTAAATTCTCTGATCCTGAATACCTAGTGGGACATTATGTAGATTCTCTGATCCTGAATACCTAGTGGGACATTATGTAGATTCTCTGATCCTGAATACCTAGTGGGACATTATGTAGATTCTCTGATCCTGAATATCTAGTGGGACATTATGTAGATTCTCTGATCCTGAATACCTAGTGGGACATTATGTAGATTCTCTGATCCTGAATACCTAGTGGGACATTATGTAGATTCTCTGATCCTGAATACCTAGTGGGACATTATGTAGATTCTCTGATCCTGAATACCTAGTGGGACATTATGTAGATTCTCTGATCCTGAATACCTAGTGGGACATTATTTGGATTCTCTGATCCTGAATACCTAGTGGGACATTTTGTAGATTCTTTAGAGATGGTAAAACTACACCACGAGTCACGCTCAAATCGGGGCAAAATCCTAATTTCCCTTGTTACACATCTACGTGATAATCAATCCAACACAGGAACACCGTCACCTCTGACACCTTCACGGTGGAGCAGTAATAAAAATATATTCCACAAAACGGTGACAAACCACAAACAAACTGTCGCCAACAATTGTGTAAAAGATCATAATTGGGCTGTCGTTGTCAGTCATTGTCATGCTGTTTAGCTACCAACAGATAACTCCTAGCTAAAACAGACAGCACTCTGGGTTAGGGGTAGGGGTAGGAGTAGGACGCCTCAGTAGACAAATCTACCAGCTAGTAGATCTATTATACACAGAGGGTAAATCCCAAATGGCACCCTATTCCCTATATACTGCACTACTGTTGACCAGAGCCCTATTCCCTATATAGTACACTACTTTAGACCAGAACCTTATTCCCTATATAGTACACTACTTTAGACCAGAACCTTATTCCCTATATAGTGCACTACTTTAGACCAGAACCTTATTCCCTATATAGTACACTACTTTAGACCAGAGCCCTATTCCCTATATAGTACACTACTTTAGACCAGAGCCCTATTCCCTATATAGTACACTACTTTAGACCAGAACCCTATTCCCTATATAGTACACTACTTTAGACCAGAGCCCTATTCCCTATATAGTACACTACTTTAGACCAGAGCCCTATTCCCTATACAGTGCACTACTTTAGACCAGAGCCCTATTCCCTATATAGTACACTACTATAGACCAGGGCCCATAGGGAAAAGGGTGTCATTTGGGTCACACAGATAAATAACCAACAAGACAACTAACTAAAGGCAGGTGCTGCGGCTGAGAGTAATGTCCCCCTGCTGACTACTGTGAGGTCCATGTTCATCTTGGACCATTTGTAAAAACGGGGCCAGACCCTAATTTCCTGACGACTGACCTTCAAACAGAGAGACGACTGACCTTCAAACAGAGAGACGATGAGTTGTTCTGTAGCTGACCCTGCCTAGCTAGCTTCAGGGGACAGGCTCTGTGGCTGACCCTAGCTAGCTTCCGGAGACAGGCTCTGTAGCTGACCCTGACCCTTCAGGAGAGAGGCTCTGTAGCTGACCCTGTCTAGCTAGCTTCTGGGGACAGGCTCTGTGGCTGACCCTAGCTAGCTTCCGGAGACAGGCTCTGTAGCTGACCCTGTCTAGCTAGCTTCAGGAGACAGGCTCTGTAGCTGACCCTGCCTGTCTGTCTGTGTGTCAGCCTGATTATCTAATTTATGTGTGTGTGTGTGTGTGTGCAGGATGGAATACACAGTTCAAACATGAACACTGTGTAGTTGGTTGAGCTAAAGCCCATACCTGAGTCAGATTGTTTCCTTGGGCTTCGTTTGGCTCTGTGAATACTGCTGCTGTCCCCTGAGGCTGTGGGGTGTCTGGTGGGGTGGCCATCCGGCTGTCTGTGAATACTGCTGCTGTCCCCTGGGGCTGTGGGGTGTCTGGTGGGGTGGCCATCCGGCTGTCTGTGAATACTGCTGCTGTCCCCTGGGGCTGTGGGGTGTCTGGTGGGGTGGCCATCCAGCTGTCTGTGGAGCAACCTCTCCTGTTAAAACAGAATCAGAACACTGCTCAGGATAGCAATATTTAAGCCTACCCCTGTTAAAAGTAGACTGTCTTTTGAAGACTTCCTTAGTCAGTCACATGTTGTTGTCATGTTACCATGACATGGTAATAAATCAAGTCATCAAATCAAAATGTATTTGTCACACACTTCGTAGACAACAGGTGTAAAACAGTGAAATGATTACTTATGAATCCTTTCCCCAAAACGCAAAAGTTAAAGAAAAGATAAAAAATAAAACATTGAAATAATGACAACAGGAATAAATACACAAATAAAAATAAATCAGTAAAAAATAACACGGCTATATACAGGAAGTAGAAAATAACACAGCTATATACAGTGCCTTGCAAAAGTATTCGGCCCCCTTGTACTTTGCGACCTTTTGCCACATTTCAGGCTTCAAACATAAAGATATAAAACTGTATTTTTTTGTGAAGAATCAACAACAAGTGGGACACAATCATGAAGTGGAACGACATTTATTGGATATTTCAAACTTTTTTAACAAAACAAAAACTGAAAAAATGGGCGTGGAAAATTATTCAGCCCCCTTAATTTAATACTTTGTAGCGCCACCTTTTGCTGCGATTACAGCTGTAAGTCGCTTGGGGTATGTCTCTATCAGTTTTGCACATCGAGAGACTGAAATTTTTTCCCATTCCTCCTTGTAAAACAGCTCGAGCTCAGTGAGGTTGGATGGAGAGCATTTGTGAACAGCAGTTTTCAGTTCTTTCCACAGATTCTCGATTGGATTCAGGTCTGGACTTTGACTTGGCCATTCTAACACCTGGATATGTTTATTTTTGAACCATTCCATTGTAGATTTTGCTTTATGTTTTGGATCATTGTCTTGTTGGAAGACAAATCTCCGTCCCAGTCTCGTCTTTTGCAGACTCCATCAGGTTTTCTTCCAGAATGGTCCTGTATTTGGCCATCTTCCCATCAATTTTAACCATCTTCCCTGTCCCTGCTGAAGAAAAGCAGGCCCAAACCATGATGCTGCCACCACCATGTTTGACAGTGGGGATGGTGTGTTCAGGGTGATGAGCTGTGTTGCTTTTACGCCAAACATAACGTTTTGCATTGTTGCCAAAAAGTTCGATTTTGGTTTCATCTGACCAGAGCACCTTCTTCCACATGTTTGGTGTGTCTCCCAGGTGGCTTGTGGCAAACTTTAAACGACACTTTTTACGAAATCTTTAAGAAATGGCTTTCTTCTTGCCACTCTTCCATAAAGGCCAGATTTGTGCAATATACGACTGATTGTTGTCCTATGGACAGAGTCTCCCACCTCAGCTGTAGATCTCTGCAGTTCATCCAGAGTGATCATGGGCCACTTGGCTGCATCTCTGATCAGTCTTCTCCTTGTATGAGCTGAAAGTTTAGAGGGACGGCCAGGTCTTGGTAGATTTGCAGTGGTCTGATACTCCTTCCATTTCAATATTATCGCTTGCACAGTGCTCCTTGGGATGTTTAAAGCTTGGGAAATCTTTTTGTATCCAAATCTGGCTTTAAACTTCTTCACAACAGTATCTCGGACCTGCCTGGTGTGTTCCTTGTTCTTCATGATGCTCTCTGCACTTTTAACAGACCTCTGAGACTATCACAGTGCAGGTGCATTTATACGGAGACGTGATTACACACAGGTGGATTGTATTTATCATCATTAGTCATTTAGGTCAACATTGGATCATTCAGAGATCCTCACTGAACTTCTGGAGAGAGTTTGCTGCACTGAAAGTAAAGGGGCTGAATAATTTTGCACGCCCAATTTTTCAGTTTTTGATTTGTTAAAAAAGTTTGAAATATCCAATAAATGTCGTTCCACTTCATGATTGTGTCCCACTTGCTGTTGATTCTTCACAAAAAAATACAGTTTTATATCTTTATGTTTGAAGCCTGAAATGTGGCAAAAGGTCGCAAAGTTCAAGGGGGCCGAATACTTTCGCAAGGCACTGTACAGGAAGTAGAAAATAACAACACGGCTACATACAGGAAGTAGAAAATAACAACACGGCTATATACAGGAAGTAGAAAATAACAACACGGCTATATACAGGAAGTAGAAAATAACAACACGGCTATATACAGGAAGTAGAAAATAACAACACGGCTATATACAGGAAGTAGAAAATAACAACACGGCTATATACAGGAAGTAGAAAATAACAACACGGCTATATACAGGAAGTAGAAAATAACAACACGGCCATATACAGGAAGTAGAAAATAACACGGCCATATACAGGAAGTAGAAAATAACAAGGCTATATACAGGAAGTAGGAAATAACACGGCTATATACAGGAAGTAGGAAATAACACGGCTATATACAGGAAGTAGAAAATAACACGGCTATATACAGGAAGTAGAAAATAACACGGCTATATACAGGAAGTAGAAAATAACACGGCTATATACAGGAAGTAGAAAATAACACGGCTATATACAGGAAGTAAAACATAACAAGGCGATATACAGGAAGTAAAACATAACACGGCCATATACAGGAAGTAGAAAATAACACGGCCATATACAGGAAGTAGAGTACTGTCAGCATTGTACTGCCCTGTATTATACAGTACAGTACTGTATATATTATGTAATACATGCTACCCAGCTGACCCTACATTATCTAAGACATGCTACCTGACTGGCCCTACAATAACTAAGACATTCTACCTGACTGGCCCTACATTAACTAAGACATGCTAACAAGCTGGCCCTACATTAACTAAGACATGCTACCTGACTGGCCCTACATTAACTAAGACATTCTACCTGACTGGCCCTACATTATCTAAGACATGCTACCTGACTGGCCCTACATTATCTAAGACATGCTACCCAGCTGTCCCTACATTAACTAAGACATGCTAACAAGCTGGCCCTACATTAACTAAGACATGCTAACAAGCTGGCCCTACATTAACTAAGACATGCTACCTGACTGGCCCTACATTAACTAAGACATGCTACCTGACTGGCCCTACATTATCTAAGACATGCTACCCAGCTGACCCTACATTAACTAAGACATGCTACCTGACTGGCCCTACATTAACTAAGACATGCTACCTGACTGGCCCTACATTAACTAAGACATGCTACCTGACTGGCCCTACATTAACTAAGACATGCTACCCAGCTGACCCTACATTAACTAAGACATGCTACCTGACTGGCCCTACATTAACTAAGACATGCTACCTGACTGGCCCTACATTAACTAAGACATGCTACCTGACTGGCCCTACATTAACTAAGACATGCTACCTGACTGGCCCTACATTAACTAAGACATGCTACCTGACTGGCCCTACATTAACTAAGACATGCTACCTGACTGACATGCCCCAGCTGACATTAACTAAGACATGCTACCTGACTGGACAAGCTACCTGACATTAACTAAGACATGCTACCTGACTGGCCCTACATTAACTAAGACATGCTACCCAACTGACCCTACATTAACTAAGACAAGCTACCTGACTGGCCCTACATTATCTAAGACATGCTACCTGACTGGCCCTACATTAACTAAGACATGCTACCTGACTGGCCCTACATTATCTAAGACATGCTACCCAGCTGTCCCTACATTAACTAAGACATGCTACCAAGCTGGCCCTACATTAACTAAGACATGCTACCTGACTGGCCCTACATTAACTAAGACATGCTACCTGACTGGCCCTACATTAACTAAGACATGCTACCTGACTGGCCCTACATTAACTAAGACATGCTACCTGACTGGCCCTACATTAACTAAGACATGCTACCCATGCTGGCCCTACATTAACTAAGACATTCTACCTGACTGGCCCTACATTAACTAAGACATGCTACCTGACTGGCCCTACATTATCTAAGACATGCTACCCAGCTGACCCTACATTAACTAAGACATGCTACCTGACTGGCCCTACATTAACTAAAGACAAGCTACCTGACTGGCCCTACATTAACTAAGACATGCTACCTGACTGGCCCTACATTATCTAAGACATGCTACCTGACTGGCCCTACCCTAAGACATACCTGACTGGCCTAATTAACTAAGACATGCTACCCAGCTGACCCTACATTAACTAAGACAAGCTACCTGACTGGCCCTACATTAACTAAGACATGCTACCTGACTGGCCCTACATTAACTAAGACATGCTACCTGACTGGCCTATTAAACTGCTAAACTAAGACATGCTACCTGATTACATTAACTTGGACATGTACCTGACTGGCCCTACATTAACTAAGACATGGACAACCTTTCATCTGAGACATGCTACCTGAGACATGCTAATGACCCTCATTAACACATGCTACCTGACTGGCTTTTTAACTAAGACATTCTACCTGACTGGCCCTACATTAACTAAGACATGCTACCTGACTGGCCCTACATTAACTAAGACATGCTACCTAGCTGACCCTACATTAACTAAGACATGCTACCTGACTGGCCCTACATTATCTAAGACATGCTAACAAGCTGGCCCTTTCATTAACTAAGACATGCTACTGACGGTTAACTATCTACCTGACCACATTAACACATGCTACCTGACTGGCCCTACATTTACTAATACATGCTACCTGACTGGCTGGCCTCAGTAATCTAGACTGGCCCTACATTAACTGACATGCTACCTGACATGTTAACTAAGACATTCTACCTGACTGGCCCTACATTAACTAAGACATGCTACCTGACTGTATTAACTAAGACATGCTACCTGACTGGCCCTACATTAACTAAGACATGCTACCCAGCTGGCCCTACATTAACTAAGACATGCTGTGGCCCTCATTAACTAAGACATGATACCCAGTACAGACATGCTACCTGTGGCCCTACATTAACTGCTACCCAGCTGGCCCTCATTAACTAAGACATGCTACCTGACTGGCTACATTAACTGACATGCTACCCAGCTGGCACATTAACTAAGACATGCTACCCGACTGGCCCTACAGAACTAAGACATGCACCTCACCAAGACATGCTACCCAGCTGACATTAACTAAGACATGCCTGATCCACATTAACTAAGACATGCTACCCAGCTGGCCATTAACTAAGACATGCTACCCAGCTGGCCCTACATTAACTAAGACATGATAAGCCCCACATTAACTAAGACATGCTACCTGACTGGCCCTCATTAACTAAGACATGCTACCCAGCTGGCCCTCCACATTAACTAAGACATGCTACCTGACTGGCCCTACATTAACTAAGACATGCTACCTGACTGGCCCTACATTAACTAAGACATGCTACCCAGCTGGCCTGTTAACTAAGACATGCTACCTGGGCCCTCATTAACTAAGACATGCTACCTGACTGGAATTAACTAAGACATGCTACCCAGCTGGCCTGTTAACCACATGCTACCTGACTGGCCCTCAACTAAGACATGCTACCCAGCTGGCCCTTCACAAACTAAGACATGCTACCCAGCTGGCCCTGTTAACTAAGACATGCTACCTGGGCCCTACATTAACTAAGACATGCCCTGACTGGCCCTACATTAACTAAGACATGCTACTGTTCCCTCATTAACTAAGACATGCCCTCAGGACATTAACTAAGACATGCTACCTGACTGGCCCTACATTAACTAAAACATGCTACCTGACTGGCCCTACATTAACTAAGACATGCTACCCAGCTGGCCCTACATTAACTAAGACATGCTCTAGTAAACTGCTAAGGCATTACAACATTTTGGAATGTATGTGCTAACCAGAGGGACAACCTTTCATCTGAGCAGGAGGGGAGAAAATATATCTTCAAAGCTGGAGCAAGTGTCTGAAAGCTAACAAGTACTGCGGTATGGCTTTGGTGGTGCGGCACACACACACACACACACACACACACTGGTGGTATGCTGCGCTCCATCCCTCCACCACATGCTCCTGTTTCTACCACTATGTAAACTGTGGCCTCAGTAATCAGCCGTGTTGAATACAGACATGTGGAGGAACAGCATACAGTACAGCCTAGTGAATATGTACAGCTGCAGTGCTCTGTCTCATCATGGCCTGCACCTCGCTGTCCTCACAGAGACAGCATCACCAGCTGGGTGACATAAAAGGCCTGATCCACTCAGGGCCCTCGGGGGGGAAAGCCCCATAGCCTGTTCCACCCAGGGCCCTCAGGAGGGAAAGCCCCATAGCCTGTTCCACTCAGGGCCCTCAGGAGGGAAAGCCCCATAGCCTGTTCCACTCAGGGCCCTCAGGAGGGAAAGCCCCATAGCCTGTTCCACTCAGGGCCCTCGGGGGAAAGCCCCATAGCCTGTTCCACTCAGGGCCCTCAGGAGGGAAAGCCCCATAGCCTGTTCCACTCAGGGCCCTCAGGAGGGAAAGCCCCATAGCCTGTTCCACTCAGGGCCCTCAGGAGGGAAAGCCCCATAGCCTGTTCCACTCAGGGCCCTCGGGGGGGAAAGCCCCATAGCCTGTTCCACTCAGGGCCCTCAGCATTCATCACCCTCTGAAGGAACAGAATGAACACATATCATATCACGGGCCTGGACCTCAACGTGTCTATGAGTGCTGATCTGGGGGGAGGGGTTCTATTGTGGAATGGTGAGCAACATCAGAACAAAATTAACACAGATCAGATGTGACAATAAATGCAGGACTACACATTCAGCCGGAGGCTCTGCACCTGCTGGCTACATGATGACCACATCATCTTCCCACCCAACTCTGCCTCACCTTCCCCCTCTCCTGTTCTACCTCTCCTCCCCTCTCCTGTTCTACCTCTCCTCCCCTCTCCTGTTCTACCTCTCCTCCCCTCTCCTGTTCTACCTCTCCTCCCCTCTCCTGTTCTACCTCTCCTCCCCTCTCCTGTTCTACCTCTCCTCCCTCCCTGTTCTACTTCCCCCCCCTCTCCTGTTCTACCTCTCCTCCTCCCCTGTTCCACCTCTCCTCTCCTCCCTCTCCTGTTCTACCTCCCCCCTCTCCTGTTCTACCTCCCCCCCCTCTCCTGTTCTACCTCTCCTCCCCTCTCCTGTTCTACCTCTCCTCCCCTCTCCTGTTCTACCTCTCCTCCCTCTCCTGTTCTACCCCCCCCTCTCCTGTTCTACCTCTCCTCCCCTCTCCTGTTCTACCTCTCCTCCCCTCTCCTGTTCTACCTCTCCTCCCTCCCCTGTTCTACCTCTCCTCCCCTCTCCTGTTCTACCTCTCCTCCCCCCCTGTTCTACCTCTCCTCCCCTCCCCTGTTCTACCTCTCCTCTCCTCTCCTGTTCTACCTCTCCTCCCTCCCCTGTTCTACCTCTCCTCCCCTCCCCTGTTATACCTCTCCTCCCCTCTCCTGTTCTACCTCTCCTCCCCTCCCCTGTTCTACCTCTCCTCCCCTCTCCTGTTCTACCTCTCCTCCCCCTCTCCTGTTCTACCTCTCCTCTCCTCCCCTCTCCTGTTCTGCCTCCTCTCCTCCCTCTCCTCCCCTCCCCTCTCCTGTTCTACCTCTCCCATCCCCTGTTCTACCTCTCCTCCCTCCCCTCTCCTGTTCTACCTCTCCTCCCCTCCCCTGTTCTACCTCTCCTCCCCTCCTCTGTTCTACCTCTCCCCCTCTCCTGTTCTACCTCTCCTCCCCTCCTCTCCTCCCCTGTTCTACCTCTCCTCCCCTCCCCTGTTCTACCTCTCCTCTCCTCCCCTCTCCTGTTCTACCTCTCCTCTCCTCTCCTGTTCTACCTCTCCTCCCCTCTCCTGTTCTACTTCCCCTCTCCTCCCTCCCCTGTTCTACCTCTCCTCCCCTGTTCTACCTCTCCTCTCCTCCCCTCTCCTGTTCTACCTCTCCTCTCATCCCCTCTCCTGTTCTACCTCTCCTCCCTCCCTGTTCTACCTCTCCTCCCCTCCCTGTTCTACCTCTCCTCTCCTCCCTCTCCTGTTCTACCTCTCCTCCCCTCCCTGTTCTACCTCTCCTCCCCTCTCCTGTTCTACTTCCCCTCTCCTCTCCTCCCCTGTTCTACCTCTCCTCCCCTCTCCTGTTCTACCTCTCCTCCCTCTCCTGTTCTACTTCCCCTCTCCTCTCCTCCCCTGTTCGACCTCTCCTCCCCTCCCTCCCCTGTTCTACCTCTCCTCCCCTCCCCTGTTCTACCTCTCCTCCCTCCCCTGTTCTACCTCTCCTCCCCTCCCCTGTTCTACCTCTCCTCCCTCTCTGTTCTACCTCTCCTCCTCCCCCTGTTCTACCTCTCCTCCCCTCTCCTGTTCTACCTCTCCTCCCTGTCCTGTTCGACCTCTCCTCCCCTCCCCTACCTCTCCTCCCTGTCCTGTTCGACCTCTCCTCCCCTCCCTCTCCTGTTCGACCTCTCCTCCCTCCCTGTTCTACCTCTCCTCCCGTCTCCTGTTCTACCTCTCCTCCCCTCTCCTGTTCTACCTCTCCTCCCTCTCCTGTTCTACCTCTCCTCCCGTCTCCTGTTCTATCTCTCCTCCCCTCTCCTGTTCTACCTCTCCTCCCCTCCCCTGTTCTACCTCTCCTCCCCTGTTCGACCTCTCCTCCCTCTCCTGTTCTGTTCTCCTCCCTCCCCTGTTCTACCTCTCCTCCCTCTCCTGTTCTACCTCTCCTCCCCTCCCTGTTCGACCTCTCCTCCCCTGTTCCTCCTCCCCTCCCCTGTTCTACCTCTCCTCCCCTCCCCTGTTCTACCTCCTCTCCTCCCTCCCCTGTTCTACCTCTCCTCCCCTCCCCTGTTCTACCTCTCCTCCCCACCCCTGTTCTACCTCTCCTCCCTCCCCTGTTCTACCTCTCCTCCTCTCCTGTTCTACCTCTCCTCAACCTCTCCTGTTCTACCTCTCCTCCCGTCTCCTGTTCTACCTCTCCTCCCGTCTCCTGTTCTACCTCTCCTCCCTCTGTTCTACCTCTCCTCCGTCTCGTCTCCTGTTCTACCTCTCCTCTCATCCCTCTGTTCTACCTCTCCTCCGTCTCTGTTCTACCTCTCCTCTCATCCCCTCTGTTCTACCTCTCCTCCCCTCCCTGTTCTACCTCTCCTCCCCTGTTCTACCTCTCCTCCGTCTCCTGTTCTACCTCTCCTCCCGTCTCCTGTTCTACCTCTCCTCAACCTCTAAGGTTCTACCTTTCCTCCCTCTCCTGTTCTACCTCTCCTCCCGTCTCCTGTTCTACCTCTCCTCCCGTCTCCTGTTCTACCTCTCTCCTCCGTCTCCTGTTCTACCTCTCCTCTCATCCCCTCTGTTCTACCTCTCCTCCCGTCTCCTGTTCTACCTCTCCTCTCATCCCCTCTGTTCTACCTCTCCTCCCCTGTTCTACCTCTCCTCCGTCTCCTGTTCTACCTCTCCTCCCGTCTCCTGTTCTACCTCTCCTCTCATCCCCTCTGTTCTACCTCTCCTCCCGTCTCCTGTTCTACCTCTCCTCTCATCCCCTCTGTTCTACCTCTCCTCCCTCTCCTGTTCTACCTCTCCTCCCGTCCCCTGTTCTACCTCTCCTCCCCTCTCCAGTTCTACCTCTCCTCCCTCTCCAGTTCTACCTCTCATCCCCTCTGTTCTACCTCTCCTCCCTCTCCTGTTCGACCTCTCCTCCCCTCTCCTCTCATCCCCTCTGTTCTACCTCTCCTCCCCCTCTCCTGTTCGACCTCTCCTCTCATCCCCTCTGTTCTACCTCTCCTCCCCTCTCCTCCCCTCTCCTCTCATCCCCTCTGTTCTACCTTCTCCCTCTCCTGTTCGACCTCTCCTCCCTCTCCTGTTCGACCTCTCCTCCCCTCTCCTGTTCGACCTCCTCCTCCCCTCTCATCCCCTCTGTTCTACCTCTCCTCCCCTCTCCTCTCATCCCCTCTGTTCTACCTCTCCTCCCCTCTCCTGTTCTACCTCTCCTCCCCTCTCCTGTTCGACCTCTCCTCCCTCTCCTCTCATCCCCTCTGTTCTACCTCTCCTCCCCTCTCCTGTTCTACCTCTCCTCCCCTCTCCTCTCATCCCCTCTGTTCTACCTCTCCTCCCCTCTCCTGTTCTACCTCTCCTCCCCTCTCCTGTTCTACCTCTCCTCCCCTCTCCAGTTCTACCTCTCATCCCCTCTGTTCTACCTCTCCTCCCCTCTCCTGTTCGACCTCTCCTCCCATCCCCTCTGTTCTACCTCTCCTCCCCTCCTCTCCTCCCCTCTCCTGTTCTACCTCTCCTCCCCTCTCCTGTTCTACCTCTCCTCCCCTCTCCTGTTCTACCTCTCCTCCCCTCTCCTGTTCTACCTCTCCTCCCCTCTCCTGTTCTACCTCTCCTCTCCTCCCCTCTCATCCCCTCTGTTCTACCTCTCCTCCCCTCTCCTCTCATCCCCTCTGTTCTACCTCTCCTCCCTCCTCTGTTCTACCTCTCCTCCCCTCCTCTGTTCTACCTCTCCTCCCCTCCCCTCTCATCCCCTCTGTTCTACCTCTCCTCCCCTCTGTTCTACCTCTCCTCCCCTCTCCTCTCATCCCCTCTGTTCTACCTCTCCTCCCCTCCTCTGTTCTACCTCTCCTCCCCTCCCCTCTCATCCCCTCTGTTCTACCTCTCCTCCCCCTCTGTTCTACCTCTCCTCCCCTCCCCTCTCATCCCCTCTGTTCTACCTCTCCTCCCCTCTCCAGTTCTACCTCTCCTCCCCTCTCCTGTTCTACCTCTTCTCCCCTCCCCTCTCCTCCTCTGTTCTACCTCTCCTCCCTCTCCTCCTCCTCTGTTCTCTCATCCCCTCTGTTCTACCTCTCCTCCCCTCTCATCCCCTCTGTTCTACCTCTCCTCTCATCCCCTCTGTTCTACCTCTCCTCCCTCTCCTCTCATCCCCTCTGTTCTACCTCTCCTCTCATCCCCTCTGTTCTACCTCTCCTCCCCTCTCCTCTCCTCCCTGTTCTACCTCTCCTCCCCCTCTCCTCTCATCCCCTCTGTTCTACCTCTCCTCCCCTCTCCTCTCATCCCCTCTGTTCTACCTCTCCTCTCATCCCCTCTGTTCTACCTCTCCTCCCCTCTCCTCTCCTCCTCTGTTCTACCTCTCCTCCCCTCCCCTCTCCTCTCTGTGAGTCAAGGTGTAGTTAGAGTAGGCTACTAATAGAGCTACTCAAAGCTACACAGCTCTGATCAATGACTTCCAGCTCATTCACACACCTCAGTGACCAGAGAACAGACCTGATCAATAACTTCCAGCTCATTCACACACCTCAGTGACCGGAGAACAGACCTGATCAATAACTTCCAGCTCATTCACACACCTCAGTGACCGGAGAACAGACCTGATCAATGACTTCCAGCTCATTCACAGTGGACGGAGAACAGGTTAATAAACAACACAAATGCATCGCTGCATACTTAACCAAACTACGTTTCAGATCTTTAGACTACAGATGACTGGTCTGATCCAGACCTAGGCCAAAATTATTCAAATGCTAAAATGGAAACGAAATAGGCTCATGACTAAGTGTTGTAAATAGAAGCAGTTCTGATGTATCGCATGTTTGGGGAGAGAAAGAGTGCATGTATGGTTGCTATGGATTCTGTACCACTCTTATGTTTTGATTACCTCGTGACCCTGTGCCCGGGCGCCGGAGGGGATCAACGGGTCGGTCACATCCGTTCCACCGAGGGTCAACTTTTCGTCCACTCCTCTCCGCAGAGAAATCTCCCGCTTCACTTCGGACCGGAGATCCAGGTAGCACAGCAGCGTGATCACGTGCAGAGACAGAGACAAAATAAAGAAGCCGAGGAAAACCACACTGATGTTGCTCACTCTGCTACTTCTTCTGTTGTGGGTTTTGCACGTATTGATGCACGTGCATGACGACGGTGATCCGGTCAACAACACTTTGTCCGGAAAATCGTCAATCGAACCATCGCATGCCATTATCACACAAAGTGTCAGGGAGTTGCGTTGGTTTATCTAGGCATAATCAGCACGTTGGTTCCACCGCTACTCACGAGACTTGATCCTCATGCCAACATAGTAACAACGATACTACAAACTCCGGTCAGTGCAAACTGCACGCGTCTCTCGTAGTGACACAAAAGGTCGGAGTATTGAGGACCACGCCTTCGGAGTATCTGATTGGTTCCCGTTGTGGTTCCCCTTTCTGACTCCGCCCACATGTTGTTTGACGGAAGCTGCCACCAGCCCCGAGACCGAGGCTGATCTGTGACCAGTTTGCCATTTTTCCTACTACCAATGGTTAATGTTTGGCGTTCTGGAGAGTGTGAACTGATCCTATAAAGGCAAACGCTAAAGTTAAAGAAACAGGTATGGCTCTGGTATCTACAGGACTTTAGCGACATCTGCTGGACAATGGTCTCTCCGGCAACTAATGTGATGTGCATTGATTATGCACTATTTTCATGCAGGAAGCAGTATTATCTATCTGATCACCCCAAAATACTTCACCTCCCTCTTCTATATGCAATAAATATTATAACCCTGCATAGTCCTGACCGTACTCAACATGGGTGACCAACTATTCATTTTTAGTAGGCCAGGTAGGATCAACCTGATCCAAGCCATATAGCCTAGCGGTTAGAGCGTTGGGCCAGTAATAGAAAAGTCACTAGTTTGAATCCCCAAGCCGACAAGGTGAAATGTCGTCCGACGTGCCCGTGAGCAAGGCACTTCAATCTAATTGCTCCAGGATCGCCGTGGATAATGTCAGAGCCCGGCTGTGATCCCACTGGATCGCCGTGGATAATGTCAGAGCCCGGCTGTGATCCCACTGGATCGCCGTGGATAATGTCAGAGCCCGGCTGTGATCCCACTGGATCGCCGTGGATAATGTCAGAGCCCGGCTGTGATCCCACTGGATCATAATGTCAAATCTGTGATCCCACTGGATTTATAATGTCAGAGCCCGGCTGTGATCCCACTGGATCTCCGTGGATAATGTCAGAGCCCGGCTGCACTGGTGCAGTGGATAATGTCAGAGCCCGGCTGTGATCCCACTTTCATAATCAAATCAAAGTTTATTCGTCACCTACACAGATCTCCAAGATGTTATTGCAGGTGCAGTGAAATACTTGTGTTTCTAGCTCTAATAGTGCAGTAATAATACCTAGCAATACAAAACAAAGAAAAGAAAAGAAAGAAAATTGTCAGAGACCGGAATATGTGCATATTGTTTTGCATATGGTTTATATATATATATATATACAGTGGCCAGTTTATTAGGTACACCACTCTGTTTACAAAAATCATTTGCTCCTACAGACAGTGCGTCAGGTGGCTGTGGCTCTCTCTATAAAGCATCAAGGCATTTTTTTTTTACCTTTGTTTTACTAGGCAAGTCAGTTAAGAACAAATTCTTATTTTCAATGACGGCCTAGGAACAGTGGGTTAACTGCCTGTTCAAGGGCAGAACGACAGATTTTGTACCTTGTCAGCTCGGGGATTTGAACTTGCAACCTTCCAGTTACTAGTCCAATGCTCTAACCACTAGGCTACCCTGCCGCCCCAAATCCAGTTACTGGATGTTAGAATGGATAAAACGAGTGACTTTTTGAGCGCAGTATGATCATCAGTGGCAGTATCTCAGAAACGTCCGGCCTCTTGGGCTTTTCACGCACGACAGCGTCTACGGTTTACAGAGAATGGTGCGACAAACAAAACACATGGAGTCAGCGGTCCTTCACGTTAATGACAGAGTCAGGATTTTGGCACAAGCAGCATGAGTCCGTGGCTAAATCCTGCCTGGGGTCAATGGTACGGGTGTGGGGAATGTTTTCCTGGCACACGTTAGGTCCCTTGATGCCAATTGAGTAACGTTTCGATGCCCCAAAGAACTTAGGCTGTTCTGGAGGCAGAGGGGGGTCCGACCTGGTACTAGATTGGTGTACCTAATAAACTGACGGTTTAATGGTGTGAATGAACACTACAGACTGTATATGAATAGAAAAGGTGTGTGCAGCAGTAGTTATATAGGATGAGCCTTGACTAGAATACAGCACATACAGTTGAAGTCAGAAGTTTACATACACCTCCGCCAAATGCATTTCATCTCAGTTTTTCACAATTCCTAACATTTAATCCTAGTAAACATTCCCTGTTTTAGGTCAGTTAGGATCACCACTTTATTTTAAGAATGTGAAATGTCAGAATAATAGTAGAGAGAATGATTTATTTCAGCTTTTATTTCTTTCATCACATTCCCAGTGGGTCAGAAGTTTACATACACTCAATTAGTATTTGGTAGCATTGCCTTTAAATTGTTTAACTTGGGTCAAACGTTTCGGGTAGCCTTCCACAAGCTTCCCACAATAAGTTGGGTGAATTTTGGCCCATTCCTCCTGACAGAGCTGGTGTAACTGAGTCAGGTTTGTAGGCCTCCTTGCTCTCACACGCTTTTTCAGTTCTGCCCACAAATTTTCTATTTGATTGAGGTCAGGGCTTTGTGATGGCCACTCCAATACCTTGACTTTGTTGTCCTTAAGCCATTTTGCCTTTGGAAGTATGCTTGGGGTCATTGTCCATTTGGAAGACTCATTTGCGTCGAAGCTTTAACTTCCTGACTGAAGTATTGAGATTTTGCCTCAAAATATCCACATAATTTTCGTTCCTCATGATGCCATCTATTTTGTGAAGTGCACCAGTTCTTCCTGCAGCAAAGCACCCCCACAACATGAGGCTGCCAACCCCCGTGCTTCACTGATGGGATGGTGTTCTTCGGCTTGCAAGCCTCCCCCTTTTTCCTCCAAACATAACGATGGTCATTATGTCCAAACAGTTCTATTTTTGTTTCATCAGACCAGAGAACATTTCTCAAAAAAGTACGATCTTTGTCACAATGTGCAGTTGCAAACCGTAGTCTGGCTTTTTTATGGAGGTTTTGGAGCAGTGGCTTCTTCCTTGCTGAGCGGCCTTTCAGGTTGTCGATATAGGACTCGTTTTACTGTGGATATAGATACTTTTATATCTGTTTCCACCAGCATCTTCACAATGTCCTTTGCTGTTGTTCTGGGATTGATTTGCACTTTTCGCACCAAAGTACGTTCATCTCTAGGAGACAGAACGCGTCTCCTTCCTGAGCGGTATGACGGATGCGTGTTCCCATGGTGTTTATACTTGCGTACTATTGTTTGTACAGATGAACGTGGTACCTTCAGGCATTTGGAAATTGCTCCCAAGGATGAACCAGACTTGTGGAGGTCTATAATTTTTTGTTCTGAGGTCTTGGCTGATTTCTTTTGATTTTCCCATGATGTCAAGCAAAGAGGCACTGAGTTTGAAGGTAGGCCTTGAAATACATCCACAGGTAAATCTCCAATTTACTAAAATTATGTAAATTAGCCTAGAGTAAACTTCTGACTTCAACTGTACATAACAACACAACTGTACATACAGTATGAAGTGTGTAAAACAGTATATAAACATTAAAGTGACCAGTGTTCAAAGAATACATAATGGCCCCTGGAGAAGAAGGCAGACATTTTACGTGTCCCCAACCGATTGTATTTTGTGTTTGTTTATTTGCAACTTATTTTTTAAACTTATTTTGTACATAATGTTGCCGCTACCGTCTCTTATGACCAAAAATAACTTCTGGACATCAGGACTGTGATTACTCACCATGGACTGTGATTACTCACCATGGACTGTGATTACTCACCATGGACTGTGATTACTCACCATGGACTGTGATTACTCACCATGGACTGTGATTACTCACCACGGACTGGCAGAATCCTTTATCCCCTTTAACGAGTCTGACACAAAGAATATACTGCTTTCTCAGGTACAGGTCCAGGTCCCTGTGATTTGCGTGAAGAGGAGGCGGAGAAAATGGGTCCAGGGGGCGAGCTGCCTTGTGAGAATTCATTGGCGATCGAATAAACCCCCACTTCCTTCCGTTCTGCTAGCAAACGTGCAATCTTTGGACAATAAAATCGATGACCTATGTGGAAGATTAAACTACCAACGGGACATTAAAAACTGTTACATCTTATGCTTCACAGAGTTGTGGCTGAACGCCAACATTATCAACATACAGCTGGCTGGTTATACGCAGTACCATCAGGATAGAACAGCGGCGTCTGGTAAGACAAGGTAAGACAGGATAGAACAGCGGTGTCTGGTAAGACAAGGTAAGACAGGATAGAACAGCGGTGTCTGGTAAGACAAGGGGCAGCGGACTAATGCTTATGTGTAAACAACAGCTGGTGCACGATATCTAAGGAAGTGTCGAGGTTTTGCTCAAGGTAAGACAGGATAGAACAGCGGCGTCTGGTAAGACGAGGTAAGACAGGATAGAACAGCGGCGTCCGGTAAGACGAGGTAAGACAGGATAGAACAGCGGCGTCTGGTAAGACAAGGTAAGACAGGATAGAACAGCGGCGTCTGGTAAGACAAGGTAAGACAGGATAGAACAGCGGCGCCTGGTAAGACAAGGTAAGACAGGATAGAACAGTGGCGTCTGGTAAGACAAGGTAAGACAGGATAGAACAGTGGCGTCTGGTAAGACGAGGTAAGACAGGATAGAACAGCGGTGTCTGGTAAGATGAGGTACAGTGGGGCAAAAAAGTACAAATCTGAGTAGGTTGATGTGTATGATATTGGATGTGATTTAGTGTACGATGTTTGTATAAGAGTAAGACTATAATGTGTGATGTTAAAATAAATACTCTGCCAATTTGCATGTTTGAGTGTCTATGTGTGTAACATGTAGTGTGTATAGCCTTAATATTCATGATGATAATTGTAATGCCTATCGTATCTCCATCATAGTTGCATCTAGAGGTCGACCGATGATGATTTTTCCACGCCGATACCGATTATTGGAGGACCCAAAAAAAAGCCGATACCGATTATTGGAGGGCCAGAAAAGCGCATACCGATTAATCGGCCGATTTTTATATTGGTAATAATGACAATTACAACAATACTGAATGAACACTTATTTTAACTTAATATAACACATATATAAAATCAATTTCGCTTCAAATAAATAATGAAACATGTTCAATTTGGTTTAAATAATGCAAAAACAAAGTGTTGGAGAAGAAAGTAAAAGTGCAATATGTGCCATGTAAGAAAGCTAACGTTTCAGTTCCTTGCTCAGAACATGAGAACATATGAAAGCTGGTGGTTCCTTTTAACATGAGTCTTCAATATTCCCATTTAAGAAGTTTTAGGTTGTAGTTATTATAGGACTATTTCTCTCTATACCATTTGTATTTCATTAACCTTTGACTATGGTATGTTCTTATAGGCACTTTAGTATTGCCAGTGTAACAGTATAGCTTCCGTCCCTCTCCTCGCTCCTACCTGGGCTCGAACCAGCAACATAACGACAACAGCCACCCTCGAAGCAGCGTTACCCATGCAGAGCAAGGGGAACAACCACAGGCTCAGAGCGAGTGACGTTTGAAACGCTATTAGCGCGCACCCCGCTAACTAGCTAGCCATTTCACATCGGTTACACCAGCCTAATCTCGGGAATTGATAGGATTGAAGTCATAAACAGCTCAATGCTTGAAGCAAAGTGCTGTTTGAATGAATGCTTATGAGCCTGCTGGTGCCTACCATCGCTCAGTCAGACTGTTCTATCAAATCATAGACTTAATTATAACATAATAACACACAGAAATACGAGCCTTTGGTCATTAATATGGTCGAATCCTGAACTATCATCTCGAAAACAAGACGTTTATTCTTTCAGTGAAATACGGAACCATTCTGTATTTTATCTAATGGATGGCATCCATAAGTCTAAATATTCCTGTTACATTGCACAACCTTCAATGTTATGTCATAATTACGTAAAATTCTGGCAAATTAGGTGGCCCAAACTGTTGCATATACACTGACTCTGCGTGCAATGAACGCAACAGAAGTGACACAATTTCACCTGGTTAATATTGCCTGCTAACCTGGATTTCTTTTAGCTAAATATGCAGGTTTAAAAATATATACAGTGGGGCAAAAAAGTATTTAGTCAGCCACCAATTGTGCAAGTTCTCCCACTTAAAAAGATGAGAGAGGCCTGTAATTTTCATCATAGGTACACTTAAACTATGACAGACAAAATTAGGGAAAAAAATCCAGAAAATCACATTGTAAGATTTTTTATGAATTTATTTGCCAATTATGGTGGAAAATAAGTATTTGGTCAATAACAAAAGTTTATCTCAATAATTTGTTACATACCCTTTGTTGGCAATGACAGAGGTCAAACGTTACAATCAAAAATTAAAACAGGAATCACCAGTGATCAATAAAAAAGTGGCCAGATGAAGCAGATGCTAAACTACAGGACTGTTTTGCTATCACAGACTGGAATATGTTCTGGGACTCCTCCGATGACATTGAGGAGTACACCACATCAGTCATTGCCTTCATCAATAAGTGCATCGATGACGTCGTCCCCACAGTAACCATACGTACGTACCCCAACCAGAAGTCATCGATTACAAGCAACATCCGCACTGAGCTAAAGGTTAGAGCTGCCGCTTTCAAGGAGCGGGACTCTAACCGGGAAGCTTATAAGAAGTCCCGCTATGCCCTCCGACGAACCATCAAACAGGCAAAGCACCAACACAGGGCTAAGATCGAATCGTACTACACCGGCACTGACACTCTTCAGATGTGGCAGGGCTTGCAGACTACAAAGGGAAGCAGAGCCGAGAGCTGCCCAGTGACACGAGCCTACCAGACAATCTAAACTACTTCTATGCTTGCTTTGTGGCAAATAACACTGAAGCATGCATGAGAGCACCAGCTGTCCCGGAAGATAGTGTGATCAAGCTCTCCGCAGCCGATGTGAGTAGGACCTTTAAACAGGTCAACATTCACAAGGCCGCAGGGCCAGACAAATTACCAGGATGTGTACTGTGAGCATGTGCTGACCAACTAGCAAGTGTCTTCACTGACATTTTCAACCTCTCCCTGTCCGAGTCTGTAATACCAACATGTTTAAAGCAGACCAGCATAGTGCCATGCCTGTGCCCAAGAACACTAAGGTAACCTGCCTAATTGACTACTGACCGTAGCGTTCACATCTGTAGCCATTAAGTGCTTTGAAAGCATGGTCATGGTTCACATCAATACCATTATCCCAGAAACCCTAGACCCACTCCAATTTGCATACTGTCCCAACAGATCCACAGATGATGCAATCTCTTTTGCATTCCACACTGCCCTTTCACACCTGGACAAAAGGAACACCTATGTGAGAATATTATTAATTGACTACAGCTCAGCGTTCAACACCATAGTACCCTCAAAGCGCATCAATAAGCTGGGACTTAACACCTCCCTCTGCAACTGGATCCTGGACTTCCTGACGGGTCGCCCCCAGGTGGTGAGGGTAGACATCAACCACGCTGATCCTCAACACAGGGGCCCCTCAGGGGTGCATGCTCAGTCCCCTCCTGTACTCCCTGTTCACTCATGACTGCATGGCCAGGCACGACTCCAACACCATCATTAAGTTTGCCAATAACACAACAGTGGTAGGCCTGATCACCGACAATGACAAGACAGCCTATATGGAGGAGGTCAGAGACCTGGCTGTGTGGTGCCAGGACAACAACCTCTCCCTCAACGTAATCAAGACAAAGGAGATGATTGTGGACTACTAGAAAAGGAGAACTGAGCATGCCCCCATTCTCGACGGGCTGAAGTGGAGCAGGTTGAGAGCTTCAAGTTCCTTGGTGTCCCCATCACCAACAAACTAACATGGTCCAAGCACCACAAGACAGTTGTGAAGAGGGTACGACAAAACCTATTCCCCCTCAGGAGACTGAAAAGATTTGGCATGGGTCTTCAGATCCTCAAAAGGTTTTACATCTGCCCCATCGACAGTATCCTGACCGGTTGCATCACTGCCTGGTATGGCAACTGCTCGGCCTCCGACCGCAAGGCACTACAGAGGGTATTGCAAATGGGCCAGTACATCACTGGGGCCAAGCTTCCTGCCATCCAGGACCTCTATACCAGGCGGTGTCATGAGAGACCCATAAAATTGTCAGACTCCAGCCACCCCAGTCATAGACTGTTCTCTTGCATTGACCCCCCTTTACACCGCTGCTACTCTCTGTTGTTATCTGTGCACAGTCACTTTAATAACTCTACCTACATGTACATTACCTCAACAGGTGCCCCCGCACATTGACTCTGTACTGGTACCCCCTGTATATAGTCTCGCTATTATTATTTTACTGCTGCTCTTTAATTACTTGTTACTTTTATTTCTGATTGTTATGCATATTTTTTTAACCTGCATTGTTGGTTAGGGGCTCTTAAGGAAGCATTTCACTGTAAGGTTGTATTTCACCTGTTGTATTCAGCACATGTGACTAATACAATTAGATTATTTACATTGGGCAAAGCATCCTGAGTCTCTGAGGTGCAGGGTTGAGTACCGGGTGGTAGCTGGCTGGTAGCAGGGTCCTGGGATGAGGCAGGCTAGTGGTGACTGTTGAGTCCAGAGAGGGTTTTCAGGCTCTTCCAGGCATCCCTCAGAATAGTGTGTCCTGGTTTATAACATACTTTTTGTAGGCCTACCCGAGGGGACAGGCTCTGAGTGGGGAAGACATAGGCCTACCTGAGGGGACAGGGCAGGCTCTGAGTGGGGAAGACGTAGGTCTACCTGACGGGACAGGCTCTGAGTGGGGAAGACGTAGGCCTACCTGAGGGGACAGGCCAGGCTGAGTGGGGAAGACCTGATGGGACAGGCTCTGAGTGGGGAATATGTAGGCCTACCTGAGGGGACAGGCCAGGCTCTGAGTGGAGAAGACGTAGGCCTACCTAAGGGGACAGGCCAGGCTCTGAGTGGGGAAGACGTAGGCCTACCTGACGGGACAGGCTCTGAGTGGGGAAGACGTAGGCCTACCTGAGGGGACAGGCCAGGCTCTGAGTGGGGAAGACGTAGTTCTACCTGAGGGGACAGGCCAGGCTCTGAGGGGGAAGACGTAGGCCTACCTGAGGGGACAGGCTCTTAGTGGGGAAGACGTAGGCCTACCTGAGGGGACAGGCTCTGAGTGGGGAAGACGTAGGCCTACCTGAGGGGACAGGCTCTGAGTGGGGAAGACGTAGGCCTACCTGAGGGGACAGGCTCTGAGTGGGGAAGACGTAGGCCTACCTGAGGGGACAGGCCAGGCTCTGAGTGGGGAAGACGTAGGCCTACCTGAGGGGACAGGCCAGGCTCTGAGTGGGGAATACTAACTCATTGTTGCATGAAGAAGGTGATGTACCACGCTGTGCTTTTGTCGTGGTCATGTTTGTTTATTGACACTAAATACAAAAACAACAAGCACCGGACAGGCGGGAGACTCTGGCAGCGCCGGACAGGCGGGAGACTCTGGCAGCGCCGGACAGGCGGGAGACTCTGGCAGCGCCGGACAGGCGGGAGACTCTGGCAGCGCCGGACAGGCGGGAGACTCTGGCAGCGCCGGACAGGCGGGAGACTCTGGCAGCGCCGGACAGGCGGGAGACTCTGGCAGCGCCGGACAGGCGGGAGACTCTGGCAGCGCCGGACAGGCGGGAGACTCTGGCAGCGCCGGACAGGCGGGAGACTCTGGCAGCGCCGGACAGGCGGGAGACTCTGGCAGCGCCGGACAGGCGGGAGACTCTGGCAGCGCCGGACAGGCGGGAGACTCTGGCAGCGCCGGACCGGACAGGCGGGGGAGACTCTGGCAGCGCCGGACAGGCGGGAGACTCTGGCAGCGCCGGACAGGCGGAGACTCTGGCAGCGCCGGACAGGCGGGAGACTCTGGCAGCGCCGGACAGGCGGGAGACTCTGGCAGCGCCGGACAGGCGGGAGACTCTGGCAGCGCCGGACAGGCGGGAGACTCTGGCAGCGCCGGACAGGCGGGAGACTCTGGCAGCGCCGGACAGGCGGGAGACTCTGGCAGCGCCGGACAGGCGGGAGACTCTGGCAGCGCCGGACAGGCGGGAGACTCTGGCAGCGCCGGACAGGCGGGAGACTCTGGCAGCGCCGGACAGGCGGGAGACTCTGGCAGCGCCGGACAGGCGGGAGACTCTGGCAGCGCCGGACAGGCGGGAGACTCTGGCAGCGCCGGACAGGCGGGAGACTCTGGCAGCGCCGGACAGGCGGGAGACTCTGGCAGCGCCGGACAGGCGGGAGACTCTGGCAGCGCCGGACAGGCGGGAGACTCTGGCAGCGCCGGACAGGCGGGAGACTCTGGCAGCGCCGGACAGGCGGGAGACTCTGGCAGCGCCGGACAGGCGGGAGACTCTGGCAGCGCCGGACAGCGCCGGACAGGCGGGAGACTCTGGCAGCGCCGGACAGGCGGGAGACTCTGGCAGCGCCGGACAGGCGGGAGACTCTGGCAGCGCCGGACAGGCGGGAGACTCTGGCAGCGCCGGACAGGCGGGAGACTCTGGCAGCGCCGGACAGGCGAGGCCGTGGAGGCGCACTGGCGGTCTCGAGCACAGAGCTGGCCCCACCCGTTCTGGCTGGATGCCAGCTTCCACCCGGCAAATGCGGGACGCTGGCACCGAGCACACCGGCCTGTGAATGCTCGGCCGAGACAGTGTGCATCACCCCATAGCACGAGGCTTGACCAATCCCATGCTCGCCACGGTAAGCATGGGGATTGGGCTCAGGTCTCCAACCTGACTGCCACCTGTGTGCCACCCCCAAATCTTTTGGGGCTGCCTCTCGGGCTTCCTTGCCAGCCGTGTTCGTGTTGCAAACTCCATTCGCCGGTATCCCTCCTCACACTGTTCCAGAGACTCCCAGGCAGGCTCCGACACTCTCCCTGGGTCGACCGACCACCTTTCTACCTCCTCCCAGGTTGTCTCATACTCCAGATAGCGCTGCTCACCTGTCCAGGAGTCCCTTTCACCACGCTGCTTGGTCCTTTGGTGGTGGGTAGTTCTGTACCGGCTGTTAGTGGAAGAAGGTGAGGACCAAAGTGCAGCGTGGTACGTGTTGATGTTTGTTTATTGACACTGAACACTAAAGACAAAAATAACACCGGTCATAACCAAAACAGTCCTGAAAGGTGAAAAACACTAAACAGAAATCAACTACCCACAAAACCCATGTGGGAAAAAGCTACCTAAGTATGGTTCTCAATCAGAGACAACGATAGACAGCTGCCTCTGATTGAGAACCACACCCGGGCCAAACAACAAAGAAAGACAAAACATAGAAAATGAACATAGAATGCCCACCCTAGTCACAAAGATGTAGGCCTACCTGTCGGGATAGGCTCTGAGTGGGGAATACGTAGGCCTACCCGAGGGAACAGGCCAGGCTCTGAGTGTGGAATAAGTTTGGCAGCACAATAGACTAGAATAGTTTAGAATCTAGTACAATAGAGTTTAGAATCTAGTACAATATAGTGTAGAAAGCAATAGAGTTTAGAATCTAGTACAATAGTTTAGAATCTAGTACAATATAGTTTAGAAAGCAATGGAGTTTAGAATCTAGTACAATATAGTGTAGAAAGCAATATAGTTTAGAATCTAGTACAATATAGTTTAGAATCTAGTACAATATAGTTTAGAAAGCAATATAGTTTAGAATCTAGTACAATATAGTTTAGAATTCAAGACTGAGACCAGAATGCAGCCTGCATCTACGGGAGGCTCAGAATATCAGAGCAAAATAGTGTGTACCGGTATGCATGTGGCATTTCCATTGTAGAATGTGTACAGTGTGGTGCCTGCCTCTGTGTGTATTATTCATGAATGAATAACAAATAAAACCAGATCAAAGAGGTGGGACGCACACAAAAAATCGCCAGTAGATATTAAGAGATTTCTGTACGCACTATATTCTAAGCCTATGGGAACGTTCAAAAGGTTTTGGCCAATCGGAAAGCCAGAATTTCCTGACTCATCAACCAATAGGATAGCAGATACGATTTGCGCTAGATGCGCCATTTTAGCGCGTCTCCAGCCATCCGGTATGATGGCGACTTTGCTTTGTCTCCAGTGAACAGGGTTGCATCAATAGTCGATATATATTTTTCTTCTCTCTAAAATTAACAGTGTTTTATCTCCGGGACGACGTGCCAAGAACTACACGTGTCTCAGTCGTTCAAGAAATGACTACAGAGTACAGAAGGTATGCGTAATATTCGGCTTTTTTCCCCTAAAAAGCAGTTCCTAATGTTGGCGGCTTTGCATTGAAACGCTGTGCTAGGCTAGTTAGCTGTCTAGCTATGTAACGGTGTTACGCAGCGGAGCCGGTACGTTTTCTCCAACGCAGCAATGTAGTTAGCTTACAGTATGAAAAACTCTGAGCTATTTTATAAGCTATCTATCTATATATCTAACTATCCACTATTAGTGAGTATTTTCGAAATGGTAAATGTTGCATCACAAAACAATTGTGCGCGTACAATTCCACCTGTGTTGTGTCTCGAAATACATCAGCTAGTCGCAGTTTTACTTGCTAACTAGCATGCTAACTAATGTGAGATGTTACATTTCATTCTAGGGGGGAGGGGGGATAAATGGATGCATGCATTTCGGTGCATGCCTCTGAATGCACTGGACCATGCCTGCACTGGGATTGCAGGGTCGCCCGGGGAACATATTGTCTGAAATCTTGACATGCTGCAGTGATGTCTGTTTTGTTTGATCTCATAACTTTGTCTGGTTGACTTGGCTATTTAGCCATCTTGTATGTGCACTATAACCCGTTTTCTAGTTAGTTAGCCTTTGATGGGATGAGGCCCGGGTTTTTGTAGACCGTTTCTCTCCCAGTTGGCCTTCGTGTACTCTGTAACATGCCAGATAGCCTCCCTGGAAGCGCAGACAGGAACCCGATACATGAGAGAGATGAGCAACAGAACCGCTTCACGCCTATAACGACGCAAAATGGCAATGAATTATCCGAGTTAGCTAAATGCTAACTAGAGCTAGCGCTCTGGTCTTTTTTTTTTCTCTAATTTACAACGAGCTGTTGTAAATGAATTTTACAACGTTAAGTAGCGATCTAGCAAGCTAACGTTTGTTAGGTTATTTATAATATGAATAGTTTAAAAAAAACGGATCGTAATGTTTGGTTGCTAGCTAACCATGTAACTAGCCTCTTCCCTCCGCGGGAGGCTGAAAAGATTTGGCATGGGCCCTCAAATCCTCAAAGTTATACAGCTGCACCATCTTCACTGGCTGCATCACTGCTTGGTATGGAAACTGTTTGGGAAGACGCTACAGAGTGTGGTGCTTAAAGCCCAGTACTTCACTGGGGCTGTGCTCCCTGCCATCTAAGACCTGTATACCAGGCAGTGTCAGAGGAAGGCCCTAAAAAAGGGCCAGACTCCAGCCACCCTAGTAATAGACTGTCCTCGCCGCTACCGCGCGGCAAACCGTTACCGATGCACCAAGTCTGGAACCAACAGGAACCTGAACAGCTTCAACCCCCAAAAGCCATAAGACTGCTAAATAGTTAAACAAATGGCTACCCAGACTATCTGCATTGACCCTTTTTGTACTAACGGTTTACTCGTCACAAACGCTGCTTTTACTGTTTGTCACTTTATTCCTAGTTATTTGTACATGCAGAGCTTTCAGAAAGCACTCAGACCCCTCCACTGTTTCCACATTGTTACGTTACAGCCTTATTCTAAAATGGATTCAATAGTTTTTTTTCTTCATCAATCTACACACTATACCCCATAATGACATCACAATACCCCATAATGACATCACAATACCCCATAATGACATCACAATACCCCATAATGACATCACAATACCCCATAATGACATCACAATACCCCATAATGACATTACAATACCCCATAATGACATTACAATACCCCATAATGACATCACAATACCCCATAATGACAGCACAATACCCCATAATGATAAAGGTTTTTAGAAATGTTAGCAAATGTATAAAAAAAACGGACATTTACATAATTATTCAGACCCTTTACTCAGTACTTTGTTGAAGCACCTTCGGCAGCGATTACAGCCTAGAGTCTTCTTGGGTATGACACTACAAGCTTGGCTCATCTGTATTTACGGAGTTTCTCCCATTCTTCTCTGTAGTTCCTCTCAAGCACTGTCATGATGGATGGGGAGTGTCGCGGCACAGCTATTTTCAGGTCACCAGAGATGTTAGATCAGGTTCAAGCCCGGGCTCTGACTGGGCCACTCAAGGACATTCCGAGACTTGTCCCGAAGCCACTCCTGCGTTGTCTTGGCTGTGTGTTTAGGGTCATTGTCCTGTTGGAAGCTGAACCTTCGGCCCAGTCTGAGGTCCTGAGTGCTCTGGAGCAGGTTTTCATCAAGGATCGCTCTTTACTCTCTGTTCATCATTTCCTCGGTCCTGACTAGTCTCTCAGTCCCTGCTGCTGAAAAACATCCCCACGACATGATGCTGCCACCACCATGCTTCACCGTGGTGATGGTGCCAGGTTTCCTCCAGAAGTGACACTTGGCATTCAGGCTAAAGGGTTCAATCTTGGTTTCATCAGACCAGAGTGTCATGTTTCTCATGGTCTGAGAGTCCTTTAGGTGCCTTTTTGGCAAACTCGAAGAGGTCTGTCATGTGCCTTTGTCTGAGGAGTTGGTTCCTTCTGGCCATTCTACCATAAAGGCTTGATTGGTGGTGGTGCTGCAGAGATGGTTGTCCTTTGGGCAGATTCTCCCATCTCCACAGAGAATCTCTGGAGCTCTGTCAGTTACCATTGGGTTCTTGGTCGCCTCCCTGACCAAGGCACATCTCCTCCGATTGATCAGTTTGGCCGGGTGTCCAGCTCTAGGAAGAGTCTTGGTGATTCCATTTAATGACGGAGGCCACTGTGTTCTTGGGACCTTCAATGCTACAGAAATGTTTTGGTACCTCAACGCAATCCTGTCTCTGAGCTCGACGGATAATTCCTTCAACCTTTTGGCTTGGTTTTAGACGGGTGTGTGCCTTTTCCAAATCATGTCCAATCAATTGAATTTACCACAGGTGGACTCCAATCAAGTTGTAGAAACATCTCAAGGATGATCAATGGAAACGGGATGCACCTGAGCTCAATTTCAAGTCTCATAGCAACGGGACTGAATAATTAAGTAAAGGTATTTCAGTTTTTTTAAATGTCGGAACCTGTTTTGCTTTGTCATTATGGGGTATTCTGTGTGGATGAGAGGGGAAAAGCAGGCTTGTTCAATGAACCATAAACAATTAATGAACGTGCACCTGTGGAACGGTCATTAAGACACAAACAGCTTACAGACGGTAGGCAATTAAGGTCACAGTTATGAAAACTTAGGACACTAAAGAGGCCTTTCTACTGACTCTGAAAAAACACCAAAAGAAAGATACCCAGGGTCCCTGCTCATCTGCGCGAACTTGCCTTAGGCATGCTGCAAGGAGGCATGAGGTCTGCAGATGTGGCCAGGGCAATAAATTGCAATGTCCGTACTGTGAGACGCCTAAGACAGCGCTACAGGGAGTCAGAACGGACAGCTGATCGTCCTCACAGTGGCAGACCACGTGTAACAACACCTGCACAGGCTCGGTACATCCGAACATCACACCTGTGGGACAGGTATAGGATGGCAACAGCAACTGCCCGAGTTACACCAGGAACGCACAATCCCTCCATCAGTGCTCAGACTGTCTGCAATATGCTGAGAGAGGCTGGACTAAGGGCTTGTAGGCCTGTTGTAAGGCAGGCAGGTGGAAGACTGGGGTAACATCTCACAGCAAGAACTGGCAAATCTGGTGCAGTAAATGAGGAGATGCAATGCAGTACATTGTATCTGGTGTGGCCACCAGCTGCATTGACTGTTACTTTTGATTTTGAACCCCCTTTGTTCAGGGACACATTATTCCATTTATGTTAGTCACATGTCTGTGGAACTTGTTCAGGTTATGTCTCAGTTGTTGAATCTCATATTCATACAAATATTTACACGTTAAGTTTGCTGAAAATAAACACAGTTGACAGCGAGATGGCTTTTTTCTTTTTTTTGCTGAGTTTATCTAGATTTCCATCTGAAACCCTATTCCCTTTCTAGTGCACTACATTTGACTAGGGCCCATGCAGAATAGGGTGGCATTTGGAACAGATTTTCGGAATGAAACAGACTCCTCATGTTGATCAGTAATGTTCTTACATGATGTCGTCCTGTACGGCGTGAATGAAACACTCATGTTGATCAATAATGTCTTAGATCCAGATCAGGCTGTTGAGCTTAATTAGGGCCGATTTGAAGTTTTCATAACAATCGGAAATTGTTTTTTTTGGGCGCCTATTTTTTTTATACCTTTTTTTATTTAACTAGGCAAGTCAGTTAAGAACGCATTCTTATTTTTAATGACGGCCTAGGAACAGTGGGTTAACTGCCTTGTTCAGGGGCAGAACGACAGATTTTCACCTTGTCAGCTCGGGGGATTCAATCTTGCAACCTTACAGTTAACTAGTCCTTGTGCACTCCACAAGGAGACTGCCTGTTATGCGAATGCAGGACTTTTACTTTCTTCTCCAACACTGTTTTGCACTTTGGTTTTGCATTATTTAAACCAAATTGAACATGTTTCATTATCTACTTGAGGCTAAATTGATTTTATTGATGTATTATAAAGTTAAAATAAGTGTTCATTCAGTATTGTTGTAATTGTCATTATTACAAATACATTTTTAAAATTGAAATAGTCCGATTTAATCTGTATCGGCTTCTCTGGGCCTTCAATAATCGGTATCCACGTTGAACAATCATAGTCGGTCGACCTCTATTCTAGACACCCATTCCAAATGGGAACTACAAATGTGGCTCATGCGCGCAGTGCAATAGCACTATTAAACAGCCTTCAGATGCCCACATACAGGTCTAAAAGTCCCTGTTAGATTACTACCTTGGTCTTCGTGATAACTCTGTCTCATCACCTGTTCATGTGGAAAAGCCAACGTAGGACAAACGAAAAGACAACTAAAACAACGCATAGCTGAACACAGCAGCTCAATCAGGTGTAAGAACATTGACTATCCAATAGCAGCCCACTTGGTTGAAGCTAACCATCCTATCACCTCCCTCAAACACACCAGCATGGAGCATGTTGCTCCACCAAGTAGAGGAGGTGACATCGAGATCCTACAACTACAAAGGGAGTCTTACTGGATATCCTGTCTAAAAAAAAAACATTGACCCCTAGTGGTCTGAATATTGACTTTGATCTCAGGCCCTTCTTATGAACAAGTAAATAAATAAATATAAATGGATATTCTTTCTACAGTTTATCAGCGTACAGCAAATATGTTTCCCCTGTTGATGGGTGCTTGTGGTTTAGAATGTAATGAAATAGGAAACAGTGAAATTCAATGAAACAATGTATGTTGATGCTAATATTATATTACAATTATGAAATGATGTTTCCATATGACAATAGTCTAATATATTTAATATGCCATAAACTTTATTTTTCAATTCATTCTAATTAACGTAATCGTTATGACACACCCCTCACTATTGTCATTGGTTGCACTAATTGGACTGTTTGTCGACATAACCTGGTTCAAGTATTCATGACATCACCCTGAAGAAGGCACAGTGATGCTGAAACGGTGGTGATTTACCCAATAATGTGGGAGCTAATGTGTATAATTTCAGACCTAATAATTGCTTGTTGTTGGCAGGTAAAATGAGTAAGGCCTCAGCTGAATCTACAGACCAAGTGATGGAGGAGGAAGTAGGTCAGCTTCCGATTACAGACCAGGAGGAGGAGGACGAGGACGAGGAGGTAGGTCAACATCAGATGGTCTTTCTATGTCCCCTGCTTACTTTTTCAAATGTATCCACCTGGGCACAAACATTGTTTTACCAAAAACAGTAGTGCACGAGATAGGGAATAGGGTGACACAGGGCTCTGGTCTAAAGTAGTGCACTAGATAGGGAATTGGGTGCCATTTGGTGAACAGCCAGACTGTAGCTTCTGTGGCAGACAACAGGACACTACGATCACTCGGGGGGCTATTCTCATGCTTTTTCCTCTTGGATGTTTTTTAATAGACTGTCATGACTGTTTATTCCTCAGGCTGGGAGCTCAACAGAGACTGAGAGACCCTCCTCTTCTCACACCAAGAGGAAGCCTTCTGTTGCAGCCAAGCAAGTTGGAGGGAATGAGTCAGACACCTCGGACGAGAGTGGACAGGACGATGGCGCCTCAGATGGTAAGGTCTACCACTAGACCTGGGGCCAGCGTGGTTTTTAGTGCTTATTAATATCATTGTGGAGCCAAAATGTGCATTTCCACACTTTGTGGACAATTATGTGTTAGTTGGTCTATTCTGAGTTGATGTTCAAGGTTAAGTAGTTCACTATATAGGGAATAGGGTTCTGGTCTAAAGTAGTACACTATATAGGTCTGTACCACCCAGCCACCTGTTGTTTCTGTTTGTTAGACTTTCATTTGTCTTCCTATAAAAAAGGGAGTGTTTCTCTGGTTGTGGGAGGAGCATAATGTCTACTTCCACCATTTATCTCATCTGACCGTCATTCAGAGCCCTTCCCTTTTCCCACATTTTTACGGTACAGCCTTATTCTAAAATGGATTAAATCGTTTTACCCCTCATCAATCTACACACAATACCCCACAATGACATCACAATACCCCACAATGACATCACAATACCCCACAATGACATCACAATACCCCACAATGACATCACAATACCCCACAATGACATCACAATACCCCACAATGACATCACAATACCCCACAATGACATCACAATGACAAAGCAATTTTTTAAAATTTAGATCTGTTTTCAAATGTCTTTAAAAAAAAAACATCTTATCTACCTCTGTATTCAGATCCTTTGCTATGAGACTCAAAATTGAGTTCAGGTGCATCCTGTTTCCATTGATCATCCTTGATGTTTCTACAACTTGATTGGAGTCCACCTGTATTAAATTAATTTGATTGGACATGATTTGGAAAGGCACACAACTGTCTATATAAGGTCACACAGTTGACTGTGCATTTCAGAGCAAAAACCAAGCCATGAGGTCAAAGGAATTGTCCATAGAGCTCAGAGTTCAAGAGTGCCTCTGTGGAGATGGGAGAACCTTCCAGAATGACAACCATCTCTGTAGCACTCCACCAATCAGGCCTTCATGGTAGAGTGGCCAGACGGAAGCCACTCCTCAGTAAAAGGCACATGACAGCCCACTTGGAGTTTGCCAAAAGGCACCTAAAGGACTCAGACCATGAGAAACAAGAATCTTTGGTCTAATGAAACCAAGATTGGCATTCAGGTCAAAGAGTTCAATCTTCATGTCTGCAGGAAACCTGACCTCATTCCTATGGTGAAGCATTTTGGTGGCAGCATCATGCTCAGGGACTGGGAAACTAGTCAGGATTGAGGGAAAGATGAACAGAGCAAGGTACAGAGCGATCCTTAATAAAAATCTGCTCCAGAGCGCTCAGGACCTCCGAGTGGTGCGAAGGTTGACCTTTCAACAGGACAATGACCCTAACCACACAGCCAAGACAACACAGGAGTGGCTTCAGGACAAGTCTCAATGTCCTTGAGTGGCCCAGTCAGAGCCCAAACTTGAACCCGATCAAACATCTCTGGAGAGACCTGAAAATAGCTATGTAGCGATGCTCCCCATCCAACCTAACAGAGCTTGAGAGGATCTGCAGAGAAGAATGGGAGAAACTGACCAAATACAGGTGTGCCAAGCTTTTAGCGTCATACCCAAGAAGACTGGAGGCTGTAATCGCTGCCAAAGGTGCTTCAACAAAGTACTGAGTGAAGGGTCTGAATAATTATGTAAATGTGAAATTTCAGGTTCTAATCTTTAATACGTTTGCAATGTCTAATCTGCTTCGTAATTATGGGCTATTGTGGGGAAAAAACAATGTCATCCATTTTAGAATAAGGCTGTAACGTAACAATGTGGAAAAAGTCATGGGGTCTGAGTACCTTCCGAATGCTCTGTATATTATGAAGACATTTAAGGTTTTTTCTGGGAGTATGAAGCTCCCTCGTTAGGTTCCCCTAGACCAGATTACTGTTCTCCAGCCGAACTAAAGCATGCTGACACCCTAATTTCCTGTCCTCTCCTTCAGGGATGTTGGTTGTGCGGCCTCCTGTTGGGACTGACAACAAGGAGGACAAGAGCAGAGGAGCCATGAAGCTCCGAGTGGACCTCTCACGGAGAAAGACAGGTTAGTCTCCTCACTATATACCACACTGCTACCAACCAGGGGATAGTCGGAGAAGCCCCCAGGGTTTTGACCAGAAAGGGTGTTCCTACGGCCTAATAATCACAACTACTGCCAGTTTAATGAAATCAAACCTTTTGAGATTGATATTTGTGTTTATTAGGGATCCCCATTAATTGCTCTTCCTGGGGTCCAAACACATTAAGGCAGTTAGGTCACCTAAAACAACATGTAGGTCACCTAAAACAACATGTAGGTCACCTAAAACAACGGGCAGGTCACCTAAAACAACGGGCAGGTCACCTAAAACAACGGGCAGGTCACCTAAAACAACGGGCAGGTCACCTAAAACAACGGGCAGGTCACCTAAAACAACGGGCAGGTCACGCGTCACCTAAAACAACACTATATTCTGTTCATTAGCGTGCTTGACTCATTAATCCACTGTTTTCCCTCATTCAATATGCTTACAAATGAATCCCGTAAGTTACCATTAAACTTCTTTCAAACATATCAAACAACGTTCCTAATCAATCGTTCGGTAACCTAAAATGTAAATAAACGATACAATTTAAGACGGAGAATACCAGAGATAAATATAACGAAGTACGCACACTCACCAGAACGCGCAACAAACACTACAGCCAAAATGGGAGTCACTTGCTAAAACTACACATTCTAGCAAATTTTTCATAAAACACGCCTGAAACTCTTTCTAATGATTGTTGCCATCTAGTGGAAGCCCTAGGAACTGCCATCTGGGAGGTATTCCTTTGATATTCCCATTGACAGCCATAGTAATCCAGGGTGAGCTGGGGAAAAAATGATCTGTCTGAATTGTCCTCCGGTTGGTGATTTGACTGGGAGCTAATATGTATAATTTCAGACCTAATAATGGGATTTCTTGTTGTTGGCAGGTAAAATGAGTAAGGCCTCAGCTGAACCTACAGACCAAGTGATGGAGGAGGAAGTAGGTCAGCTTCCGATTACAGACCAGGAGGAGGAGGAGGAGGAGGTAGGTCAACATCAGATGGTCTTTATGTCCCCTGCTTACTTTTTCAAATGTATCCACCTGAGCACAAACATTGTTTTACCAAAAACAGTAGTGCACTAGATAGGGAATTGGGTGCCACAGGGCTCTGGTCTAAAGTAGTGCACGAGATAGGGAATTGGGTGCCATTTGGTGAACAGCCAGACTGTAGCTTCTGTGGCAGACAACAGGACACTACGATCACTCGGGGGGCTATTCTCATGCTTTTTCCTCTTGGATGTTTTTTAATAGACTGTCATGACTGTTTATTACTCAGGCTGGGAGCTCAACAGAGACTGAGAGACCCTCCTCTTCTCACACCAAGAGGAAGCCTTCTGTTGCAGCCAAGCAAGTTGGAGGGAATGAGTCAGACACCTCGGACGAGAGTGGACAGGACGATGGCGCCTCAGATGGTAAGGTCTACCACTAGACCTGGGGCCAGCGTGGTTTTTAGTGCTTCTTAATTCTTTTTCCTGGGATCCCGTCAACTTCTCTAGGGTAGGGGGCAGCATTTGGAATTTTGGATGAAAAGCATGCCCAAATTAAACGGCCTGCTACTCGGGCCCAGAAGATATGATATGCATATAACTGGTAGATTTGGATAGAAAACACTAAAGTTTCCAAAACTGTTAAAATAGTGTCTGAGTATAACAGAACTGATTTGGCAGGTGAAAACCTGAGAAAAATCCATTCAGGAAGTATTGTAGTTTTCTATTCAATGCCATTACAGTATCCATTGACTTAGGACTCAAATTGCAGTTCCTCCTTGTTTACCTTTTATGTTGACAACGTTATTGTCCTGTTGAAATATTATAGATTATTTAGGCTAAAAACAACCTAAGGATTGAATATAAACATTGTTTGACATGTTTTTATGAACTTTACGGATACTATTTGGATTTTTTCCCTGCCGGTTGTAACTGTTTGAGCCTGTGGATTACTGAAGAAAACACAAACAAAACGGAGGTTTTTGGATATAGAGAGACTTTATTGAGTAAATTAATATCTTCTGAGTGCAACCATATGAAGAACATCAAAGGTAAGTGATTAATTTTATCTCTATTTCTGAGTTCTGTAACTCTTCTACTGGGCTGTTTACTGTTTGTAATGATTTGTATGCTGGGCGATGTTCTCAAATAATCGTACGGTATGCTTTTGCCATAAAGCATTTTTTAAATCTGACACCGTGGTAGTCACAAGAAGTTCATCTTTAAACCTATGTAAAATATGTTTTGTTTTCTGAATTTTTATAATGAGTATTTGAATTTGGCGCTCTGCAATCTGGATGTTGGCCAGGTTGGACGCTAACACCCCACATACCCTAGAGGTTAACGGGATCGATATGACAACAGCCAGTAAAATTGCAGGGCGCCAAATTCAAAACAACAAAAATCTCATAATTAAAATTCCTCAGACATACAAGTATTTTACACCATTTTAAAAATAAAATTCTCGTTAACAGTTTCTGATTTCAAAAAGACTTTACAGCGAAAGCACCACAAACGATTATGTTAGGTCAGCACCTATTCACAGAAAAAGACTGCCATTTTTCCAGCAAAAGATAGGAGTCACAAAAAGCAGAAATGGACATCAAATTATAACCATTGATGATCTTCATCAGATGGCACTCATAGGACTTCATGTTACACAATACATGTATGTTTTGTTCGATGAAGTTCATATTTATTTCCCAAAATCTGTTTACATTGGCGCGTTATGTTTTGCCTCCAAAACATCTGGTGATTTTGCCCAGAGCCACATCAATTTACAGAAATATTTATTTATAATAAACCTTGATAAGAGATACAAGTATTATACATGGAACTTTAGATAAACATCCCCTTAATGAAACCGCTGTGTCAGATTTTTAAAAAACGGTACAGCGAAAGCAAACCATGCAATAATCTGAGTACAGCGCTCAGAGCCCAAACAAGCCATAAAGATATCCGCCATGCTGTGGAGTCAACAAATGTCAGAAATAGCATTATAAATATTCACTTACCTTTGATCTACATCAGAAAGCACTCCCAGGAATCCCAGTTCCACAATAAATGTTTGATTTGTTCGATGAAGTTCATCATTTATGTCCAAATACCTCTTTTTTTTGTTTGCGCGTTTAGTACACAATCCAAACTCACAAGGCGCGGGCAAGTCCAGGCGAAAAGTGATATTAGAGTTCGCAGAAACATGTCAAACGAAGTATAGAATCAATCTTGAGGATGTTTTTATCATAAATCTTCAATAATGTTCCAACCGGAGAATTCCTTTGTCTGTAGAAATGCGATGGACCGCAAACTAACTCTCACGTGAACGCACGTGGGTCTGCTCATGGCACTCAGCCAGACCCCTGACTCGAAGAGCCCTCATTCCCCCCTCCTACACAGTAGAAGCATCAAACAAGGTTCTAAAGACTGTTGACATCTAGTGGAAGCCTTAGGAAGTGCAATATGACCCCATTTACACTGTATATTGGAATGACAAAGAGTTGAAAAACTACAAACCTCAGATTTCCTGGTTGGATTTTTTCTCAGGTTTTGCCTGCCATATGAGTTCTGTTATACTCAGACATCATTCAAACAGTTTTAGAAACTTCAGGGTGTTTTCTATCCAAATCTACTAATAATATGCAAATATTAGCAACTGGGCCTGAGCAGCAGGCAGTTTACTCTGGGCACCTTATTCATCCAAGCTACTCAATACTGCCCCCAGCCATAACAAGTTAATATCATTGTGGAGCCAAAATGTGCATTTCCATGCTTTTGTGGATAATTATGTTTTTGTTGGTTTGTTCTGGGTTGATGATCAAGGTTTATGTGGTGGTGATGAAGCAGTTATTGAGGGTTCTGGGCTCTGGTTTAAAGTAGTGCACTATATAGGGATCTGGTTTAAAGTAGTGCACTATATAGGGATCTGGTTTAAAGTAGTGCACTATATAGGGATCTGGTTTAAAGTAGTGCACTATATAGGGATCTGGTTTAAAGTAGTGCACTATATAGGGATCTGGTTTAAAGTAGTGCACTATATAGGGATCTGGTTTAAAGTAGTGCACTATATAGGGATCTGGTTTAAAGTAGTGCACTATATAGGGATCTGGTTTAAAGTAGTGCACTATATAGGGATCTGGTTTAAAGTAGTGCACTATATAGGGATCTGGTTTAAAGTAGTGCACTATATAGGGATCTGGTTTAAAGTAGTGCACTATATAGGGATCTGGTCTAAAGTAGTGCACTATATTGGGTGTCATTTGGGACACTATAAAAGCTTCCATATGCTTCCAAGCCAAAACAGTTCGGTAGAGTGTTTGCATACAGAACATGTCAAATAAAGGTTGAATATTATTGTTTTTTTCTTATGAAATCAAATCTACCTCACTCGTAACCATTTATCTAATCTGACTCTGTCATTATCTGCTTTTACCACTAGGGGATAACCCTGCACTGTACTCTGTTGCAGTCCCTGCTTTTACCACTAGGGGGGTAACCCTGCACTGTACTCTGTTGCAGTCCCTGCTTTTACCACTAGGGGGGTAACCCTGCACTGTACTCTGTTGCAGTCCCTGCTTTTACCACTAGGGGGTAACCCTGCACGTACTCTGTTGCAGTCCCTGCTTTTACCACTAGGGGTAACCCTGCACGTACTCTGTTGCAGTCCCTGCTTTTACCACTAGGGGTAACCCTGCACGTACTCTGTTGCAGTCCCTGCTTTTACCACTAGGGGGTAACCCTGCACGTACTCTGTTGCAGTCCCTGCTTTTACCACTAGGGGGTAACCCTGCACACGTTCTACTTAACCCTTTCTCTCTGTACAGTGCATTCAGAAAGTATTCAGACCCCTTGACTTTTTCCACATTTTGTTACGTTACAGCCTTATTCTAAAATTGATTAAATAGTCCCCCCCCCTCCCCCCATCAATCTACTCACACTACCCCATAATGACATCATACTACCCCATGATGTCAATGCAAAAACAGGTTTTTAGATTTTCAAATGTATTAATAATAAAAACAGTTGCCTTATTTACATAAATATTCAGGCCCTTTGCTATGAGACTCGAAATTGAGCGCAGGTGCATCCTGTTTCCATTGATCATCCTTGATGTTTCTACAACTTGATTGGAGTCCACCTGTGGTAAATTCAACTGATTGGACATGATTTGGAAAAGCACACACCTGTCTATAGAAGGTCCCACAGTTGACAGTGAATGTAACAGCAAAAACCAAGCCACGAGGTCGAAGGAATTGTCCATAGGGCTCTGAGACAGGATTTTTGTCAAGGTACAGATCTGGGGAAGGGTACAAAAACATTTCTGCAGCATTGAAGGTCCCCAAGAACACAGTGGCCTCCATTATTAAATGGAAGAAGTTTGGAACCACCAAGACTCTTCCTAAAGATGGCCACCTGGCAAAACGGAGCAAACGGGGGAGAAGGGACTTGGTGAGGGAGGCGACCAAGAACCCGATGGTCACTCTGACAGAGTTCCTCTGTGAAGATGGGAGAACCTTCTAGAAGGACCGCCATCTCTGCAGAACTCCACCAATCAGGACTTTATGGTAGAGTGGCCAGACAGATGCCACTCCTCAGTAAGAGACCTCAGAGTTTACCAAAAGACACCTGAAGACTCTGACCATGAGAAACAATATTATCTGATGTGACGAAACCAAGATTGTTCTCTTTGACCTGAATTTCAAGCGTGGCGTCTGGAGAAACCTGACACCATTCCTATGATGAAGCATGGTGGTGGTGGTGGCAGCATCATACTGTGGGGATGTTTTTCAGTAGCAGGGACTGGGAGACTAGTCAGGACCAAGGAAATGATGAACAGAGAGTAAAGAGTGATCCTTGATGAAAACCTGCTCCAGAGCACTCAGGACCTCAGACTGGGGCGAAGGTTCACCTTCCAATAGGACAATGACCACCGCCAAGACAAATGGGAGAAACTCCCTAAATACAGGTGTGCCAAGCTTATAGTGTCATACCCAAGAAGACTTGAGGCTGTAATGTTTAGATTTAGGCTATAAAAATGGATTTTATCAAAGAAAACAGCACTTAATTTGATCACTGGGACCCTCAGGAAGAGAAATAAGAGCAAGATATCAGAAAGTAAGTCATCATTTTACCTTCAGATGTGAATGTGTAAAAACTGTCATGGCGGAAAATGTTTCTGTTCTTGATTGCTCTTCTCAAACAAAAGCATGGGATTTGTTCTCTGTAAAAGCTATTTTAAATTGGAAAACGTAGTTTGATTACCAAGATTCTAATCTTTTGAAGGGTGTAAGACACTTGCATTTTCAAGAATATTTAATGTTACGAAATGGTATTTTTAGTTGTCACTCTGAAATTTCCCCTGATATTGGTCCCTGTACGGGGATCGCAGCCATAACAGGTTTTTAACAAAGTACTGAGTAAAGAGTCTGAATACTTATGTAAATGATGTTTCAGTTTTTTTTATTACATTTGCAAAACTGTATAATCTTCTTTTGCTTTGTAATTATGGGGTTTTGTGGGTAGATTGAGGAGGAAAAAACAATGTAATCCATTTTAGAATAAGGCTGTAACGTAACAAAATGTGGAAAAAAGTCACGGGCTCTGAATACCTTCCGAAATGCACTGTATATTATGAGGACATTTAGTAAGGTCTAAGTCTATGCCCATTGATCTGTCAACAGTAGGAATTCTTCAGTCAAGTCTTTGTTGTCATTCAACAAGAGGCGAATCGTTTTTATGTAAATTTTCTTCTGAAAATACTGCACCATATCTCAGATGGAAAAGTGTGTGGTCAAGATCTCTTTGGCAAAAACGTCAGTTACAGATTTCTTGTTGTCTTAGGTTCATTCTGACTATTTTGAGGAAGTGTATACTGGCTACGGCATCACAAAATGGACAAACTGTACCTTTGCAGCTTTTTCTTTTTCCAAGGAAGGTTTTTTCTGGGAGTATGAAGCTCCCTCGTTAGGTTTCCCTAGACCAGATTAATGTTCTCCAGCCGAACTAAAACATGCTGACACCCTAATTTCCTGTCCTCTCCTTCAGGGATGTTGGTTGTGCGGCCTCCTGTTGGGACTGACAACAAGGAGGACAAGAGCAGAGGAGCCATGAAGCTCAGAGTGGACCTCTCACGGAGAAAGACAGGTTAGTCTCCTCACTATATACCACACTGCTACCAACCAGGGGATAGTCGGAGAAGCCCCCAGGGTTTTGACCAGAAAGGGTGTTCCTACGGCCTAATAATCACAACTACTGCCAGTTTAATGAAATCAACCCTTTTGGGATTGATATTTGTGTTTATTAGGGATCCCCATTAACTGCTCTTCCTGGGGTCCAAACACATTAAGGCAGTTAGGTCACCTAAAACAACAGACTCACGCGTCACCTAAAACAGCGGGCGGGTCACCTAAAACAGCGGGCGGGTCACCTAAGACAGCGGGCGGGTCACCTAAGACAACACTATATTCTGTTCATTAGCGTGCTTGACTCATTAATCCACTGTTTTCCCTCGTTCAATATGCATACAAACGAATCCCGTAAATTACCAATAAACTTCTTCCAAACATCAGACAACGTTCCTAATCAAGCCTCAGGTACCCTATTATATAAATAAATGATAAAATTTAAGATGGAGAATACCAGAGATAAATATAACGAAGTACGCACACTCACAGGAACGCGCAACAAACACTACAGCCAAAATGGGAGTCACTTGCTAAAACTACACATTCTAGCTCATTTTTCATAAAACACGCCTGAAACTCTTTCTAATGATTGTTGCCATCTAGTGGAAGCCCTAGGAACTGCCATCTGGGAGGTATTCCTTTGATATTCCCATTGACAGCCATAGTAATCCAGGGTGAGCTGGAAAAAAATGATCTGTCTGAATTGTCCTCCGGTTGGTGATTTGACTGGGAGCTAATATGTATAATTTCAGACCTAATAATGGGATTTCTTGTTGTTGGCAGGTAAAATGAGTAAGGCCTCAGCTGAACCTACAGACCAAGTGATGGAGGAGGAAGTAGGTCAGCTTCCGATTACAGACCAGGAGGAGGAGGAGGAGGAGGAGGAGGTAGGTCAACATCAGATGGTCTTTATGTCCCCTGCTTACTTTTTCAAATGTATCCATCTGGGCACAAACATTGTTTTTGGTAAAACAGTAGTGCACGAGATAGGGAATAGGGTGACACAGGGCTCTGGTCTAAAGTAGTGCACTAGATAGGGAATTGGGTGCCATTTGGTGAACAGCCAGACTGTAGCTTCTGTGGCAGACAACAGGACACTACGATCACTCGGGGGGCTATTCTCATGCTTTTTCCTCTTGGATGTTTTTTAATAGACTGTCATGACTGTTTATTCCTCAGGCTGGGAGCTCAACAGAGACTGAGAGACCCTCCTCTTCTCACACCAAGAGGAAGCCTTCTGTTGCAGCCAAGCAAGTTGGAGGGAATGAGTCAGACACCTCGGACGAGAGTGGACAGGACGATGGCGCCTCAGATGGTAAGGTCTACCACTAGACCTGGGGCCATCGCGGGCTTTAGTGCTTCTTAAATCTTTTGGCTGGGATCCCGTCAACTTCTCTAGGGTAGGGGGCAGCATTTGGAATTTTGGATGAAAAGCATGCCCAAATTAAATGGCCTGCTACTCGGGGCCCAGAAGATATGATATGCATATAACTGGTAGATTTGGATAGAAAACACTAAAGTTTCCTAAACTGTTAAAATAGTGTCTGAGTATAACAGAACTGATTTGGCAGGTGATAACCTGAGATAAATCCATTCAGGAAGTAGTTTTTTTGGGGTTTTGTAGTTTTCTATTCAATGCCATTACAGTATCCATTGACTTTGGACTCAATTTGCAGTTCCTATGCCTTCCACTAGATGTCAACAGTATTTAGAAATGGTTTCAGGCATGTCTTTCTGATGAGGGAGTAAGACCAGTCTGAATGAGTGGACCCTTGCGTGTCAGAGCTTTTTCATGCGTGCGACCGAGAGAGTGCATTTCTTGTTTACCTTTTATATTGATGACGTTATTGTCCGGTTGAAATATTATAGATCATTTAGGCTAAAAACAACCTGAGGATTGAATATAAACATTGTTTGACATGTTTTTATGAACTTTACGGATACAATTTAGATTTGTTGTCTGCCTGTTTTGACTGCGTTTGAGCCTGTGGATTACTGAAGAAAATACGCAAACAAAATGGAGGTTTTTGGATATAAAGAGGGACTTTATCGAACAAAAGGAACATTTATTGAGTAAATTAATATCTTCTGAGTGCCACCATATGAAGATCAAATGTAAGTGATTAATTTTCTCTATTTCTGAGTTCTGTAACTCTTCTACTGGGCTGGTTACTGTTTGTAATGATTTGTATGCTGGGCTGTGTTCTCAAATAATGGTACGTTATGCTTTTGCCATAAAGCATTTTTTAAATCTGACACCGTGGTAGTCACAAGAAGTTCATCTTTAAACCTATGTAAAATATGTTTTTGTTTTCTGAATTTTTATGAGTATTTCTGTATTTGAATTTGACGCTCTGCATCTCACTGGATGTTGGCCAGGTTGGACGCTAACACCCCACATACCCTAGAGGTTAACGGGATCGATATGACAACAGCCAGTAAAATTGCAGGGCGCCAAATTCAAAACAACAAAAATCTCATAATTAAAATCCCTCAGACATACAAGTATTTTACACCATTTTAAAGATAAAATTCTCGTTAACAGTTTCTGATTTCAAAAAGACTTTACAGCGAAAGCACCACAAACGATTATGTTAGGTCAGCACCTATTCACAGAAAAAGACTGCCATTTTTCCAGCCAAAGATAGGAGTCACAAAAAGCAGAAATAGACATCAAATTAATCACTAACCATTGATGATCTTCATCAGAATGCACTCCCAGGAATCCCAGTTCCACAATAAATGTTTGATTTGTTTGATGAAGTTCATCATTTATGTCCAAATACCTCTTTTTTTTGTTTGCGCGTTTAGTACACAATCCAAACTCACAAGGCGCGGGCAAGTCCAGGCGAAAAGTGATATTAGAGTTCGTAGAAACATGTCAAACGAAGTATAGAATCAATCTTGAGGATGTTTTTATCATAAATCTTCAATAATGTTCCAACCGGAGAACTCCTTTGTCTGTAGTTAGTTTGCGGTCCATCGCATTTCTATCACGTGAACGCACGTGGTCAGCTCATGGCACTCTGCCAGACCCCTGACTCGAAGAGCCCTCATTCCCCCCTCCTACACAGTAGAAGCATCAAACAAGGTTCTAAAGACTGTTGACATCTAGTGGAAGCCTTAGGAAGTGCAATATGACCCCATTTACACTGTATATTGGAATGACAAAGAGTTGAAAAACTACAAACCTCAGATTTCCTGGTTGGATTTTTTCTCAGGTTTTGCCTGCCATATGAGTTCTGTTATACTCAGACATCATTCAAACAGTTTTAGAAACTTCAGGGTGTTTTCTATCCAAATCTACTAATAATATGCAAATATTAGCAACTGGGCCTGAGCAGCAGGCAGTTTACTCTGGGCGCCTTATTCATCCAAGCTACTCAATACTGCCCCCAGCCATAACTTGCTTTTACCACTAGGGGGTAACCTTCCACAGTTCTCTGTTGCAGTGTGACACGCTCTTCTTCACCATCTCTGTACAGTGCATTTGGAAAGTATTCAGACCCCTTGACTTTTTCCACATTTTGTTACCTTACAGCCTTTAAAAAAAATGTATTAAATTGTCTCCCCCCTCATCAATCTACACACAATACCCCATAATGACATCATACTACCCCATGATGTCAAAGCAAAAACAGGCTTTAGATCTGTTTTCAAATGTATTAAAAATTAAAAACCTATCTTATCTACCTCTGTATTCAAATCCTTTGCTATGTGACTCGAAATTGAACTCAAGTGCATCCTGTTTCCATTGATCATCCTTGAGATTTTTCTACAACTTGATTGGACATGATTTGGAAAGGCAACACACCTGTCTATATAAGGTCACACAGTTGACAGTGAATGTAACAGCAAAAACCAAGCCACGAGGTCGAAGGAATTGTCCATAGGGCTCTGGGACAGGATTTTTGTCAAGGTACAGATCTGGGGAAGGGTACAAAAACATTTCTGCAGCATTGAAGGTCCCCAAGAACACAGTGGCCTCCATTATTAAATGGAAGAAGTTTGGAACCACCAAGACACTTCCTAAAGATGGCCGCCTGGCCAAACAGAGCAAACGGGGGAGAAGGGACTTGGTGAGGGAGGCGACCAAGAACCCGATGGTCACTCTGACAGAGTTCCTCTGTGAAGATGGGAGAACCTTCTAGAAGGACCGCCATCTCTGCAGAACTCCACCAATCAGGACTTTATGGTAGAGTGGCCAGACAGATGCCACTCCTCAGTAAGAGACCTCAGAGTTTACCAAAAGACACCTGAAGACTCTGACCATGAGAAACAATATCTGTTCTGATGAAACCAAGATTGTACTCTTTGACCTGAATGTCAAGCGTGGCATCTGGAGAAACCTGACACCATTCCTATGATGAAGCATGGTGGTGGTGGCAGCATCCTACTGTGGGGATGTTTTTCAGTAGCAGGGACTGGGAGACTAGTCAGGACCAAGGAAATGATGAACAGAGAGTAAAGAGCGATCCTTGATGAAAACCTGCTCCAGAGCACTCAGGACCTCAGACTGGGGCGAAGGTTCACCTTCCAATAGGACAATGACCACCGCCAAGACAACGTAGGAGTGGCTTTGGGACAAGTCTCGGAATGTCCTTGAGTGGCCCAGTCAGAGCCCGGGCTTGAACCTGATCTAACATCTCTGGAGACCTGAGAATAGCTGTGCAGCGACGCTCCCCATCCATCCTGACAGTGCTTGAGAGGATCTGCAGAGATGAATGGGAGAAACTCTCTAAATACAGGTGTGCCAAGCTTGTAGTGTCATACCCAAGAAGACTTGAGGCTGTAATCGCTGCAAAAGATGGAAAAGTGTGTGGTCAAGAACTCTTTGGCAAAAACGTCAGTTACAGATTTCTTGTTGTCTTAGGTTCATTCTGACTATTTTGAGGAAGTGTATACTGGCTACGGCATCACAAAATGGACAAACAGTACCTTTGCAGCCTTTTCTGTTTTTCCAAGGAAGGTTTTTTTCTGGGAGTATGAAGCTCCCTCGTTAGGTTTCCCTAGACCAGATTACTATTCTCCAGCCGAACTAAAATATGCTGACACCCTAATTTCCTGTCCTCCAGGGATGTTGGTTGTGCGGCCTCCTGCTGGGACTGACAACAAGGAGGACAAGAGCAGAGGAGCCATGAAGCTCAGAGTGGACCTCTCACGGAGAAAGACAGGTTAGTCTCCTCATTATATACCACACTGCTACCAACCAGGGGATAGTTGGAGAAGCCCCCAGGGTTTTGACCAGAAAGGGTGTTCCTACGGCATAATAATCACAACTACTGCCAGTTTAATGAAATCAAACCTTTTTTGGGATTGATATTTGTGTTTATTAGGGATCCCCATTAACCTGTTGCGTCGAGCCATCCCGGATCCGGGATCTTGAATACAGCCTCAAGCTCATTACCATAACGCAACGTTAACTTTTCATGAATTTCGCAAATGAAATGAAATTAATATGCTAGCTCTCAAGCTTAGCCTTTTGTTAACAACACTGTCATCTCAGATTTTAAAAATATGCTTCTCAACCATTGCAAAATAAGCATTTGTGTAACAGCTAGCGCGGCTAGCGTAGCATTTAGCGTTAGCATCAGCAGACAACATTTTTACAAAAACCAGAAAATCATTCAAATAAAATCATTACCTTTGTAGAACTTCAGATGTTTTCAATAAGGAGACTCTCAGTTAGATAGCAAATGCTCCATTTTTCCTGAAAGATGATTTGTTTAGGAGAAATTGCTCCGTTTGGTGCGTCACGTTTGGCTACCAAAAGAAAAATGAAAATTCAGTCTTCAAAACGCCGAACTTTTTTCCAAATTAACTCCATAATATCGACAAACATGGCAAACGTTGTTTAGAACCAATCCTCAAGGTGTTTTTCACATATCTCTTCGATGATATATCGTTCGCGGAAGTGTGCTTTCCCTTCTGAATCCCAGGAGAAAATTCCTGCGGTTGAAGATTACGCACCAATTTACACAAAGGACCCCAGGCGGACCCGTGGTAAATGTAGTCTCTTATGGCCAATCTTCCAATGATATGCCTACAAATACGTCACAATGCTGCAGACACCTTGGAGAAACGATAGGAAGGGCAGGCTCATTCTCGGCGCATTCACAGCCATATAAGGAGACAATAGAAAACAGAGCTTCGAAAATTCTGCTCATTTCCTGGTTAAAGTATCATCTTGGTTTCGCCTGTAGCATGAGTTCTGTGGCACTCACAGATAATATCTTTGCAGTTTTGGAAACCTTAGTGTTTTCTTTCCAAAGCTGCCAATTATAAGCATAGTCAAGCATCTTTTCGTGACAAAATATTGCGCTTAAAACAGGCACGTTTTTTTATCCATAAATTAAAAGAGCGCCCCCTATATCCAAGAAGTTAACTGCTCTTCCTGGGGTCCAAACACATTAAGGCAGTTAGATCACCTAAAACAACAGACTCACGTCACCTAAAACAACAGGTAGGTCACCTAAAACAACAGGTAGGTCACCTAAAACAACAGGTAGGTCACCTAAAACAACAGGTAGGTCACCTAAAACAACAGGTAGGTCACCTAAAACAACAGGTAGGTCACCTAAAACAACAGGTAGGTCACCTAAAACAACAGGTAGGTCACCTAAAACAGCAGGTTTATGATTTAACTGTTATTTAACTAGGCAAGTCTGTTAACTGCCTGTTCAGGAGCAGAACGGCAGAGTTGTACCTTGTCAGCTCGGGGATTCGATCCAGCAACCTTTCGGTTACTCGTCCAACTCTCTAACCACAAGGCTACCTGCCACCCCATATCTACTTACAGGGCCTTAGGAAAGTATTCATACCCCTTGACTTTTTCCACATTGTTACTTTACAGCCTTATTCTAAAATTGGCTAAAATATATTTTTTCCCATCGATTTACACACTACCCCATAATTAGCAAAAACAGGTTTTTATTACAAATGTAAAAACTGAAACCTGTATTCAGTGAGCATTCCCGACTTGACCAATGAAACGAGATGCACCTGAGCTCAATTTCAAGTCGGAATACTTGCGTCATCCTTAAGATGCCCCTGCACACAAAGCCCCTCCCCCTGCACACAAAGCCCCTCCCCCTGCACACAAAGCCTCTCTCCAGAATGACAAAGCGATAACAGGTTTTCCATTGATCATCCTTGAGCTGTTGCTACAACTTGATTGGAGTCCACCTGTGGTAAATTCATTTGATTGGACATGATTTGGAAAGGCACACACTTGTCTATATAAGGTCACACAGTTGACAGAGCAAAAAAACAAGGTTCTCTGGTCTGATGAAACCACGATTGAACTCTTTCTCCTGAATTCCAAGTGTCACGGTGACGCATGTACATTAAATATTTATCCACTACATATCTACATTACAAATTGTATAATACCACCATACAACAATATTACAATGTGTGTGTACCTTTGTCTCTAAACAGTCCCCGTTGTTCCATAAGGTGTATTTTTACCTGCTTTTAAATCTGATTCTACTGCTGCATCAGTTGCTTGATGTGGAACAGAGTTCCACGTAGTCGTGGCTCTAATGTAGGACTGTGGAACAGAGTTCCACGTAGTCGTGGCTCTAATGTAGGACTGTGGAACAGAGTTCCACGTAGTCGTGGCTCTAATGTAGGATATGCATGGGTGTCTGAGTTGTGTGCCCGTAGGTCAAACAGACAGCTCAGTGCATTTAACATGTCAGTACCTCTGATATATACAAGCAGTGATGAAGTCGATCTCCTCCACTTTGAGCCAGGAGAGATTGACATGCATGTCATTATAGTTGGAGAGGCTTCCATTGAAGAACACCCTCTGTGTTCTGTTAGACAGGTAACTCTTCATCCACATTATAGCAGGAGGTCTTTCCAGCAGCAGACTATGATCAATGATGTCAAAAGCCACACTGAAGTCTAACAAAACAGCCCCCACACTTTTCTCTCAACCAATCATCGTGGATGTAAACAAAACATGTTTGTCTCTCGGTCTTCCGCTGTGTTTATCCAGATACCACATTGCAGGAGAGGATAGACTGCACCGCCTGTGGACAGCAGGTCAATCACTTCCAGCGCCACTCAGTGTTTGAGCACCCGATGCTCCATGTGCTCCTCTGCAAGGTAGATACACCTGCAACACCTTCATTTGTCCCTTCTGTCTGACCCCTCCCCCGTGTCTGACCACCCCCGTCTCTGTCTGACCCCCCCCGTCTCTGTCTGACCCCCCTGTCTCTATCTGTCCCCACCCCGTCTCTGTCTGACCACCCCCCGTCTCTGTCTGACCACCCCCCGTCTCTGTCTGACCCCCCTGTCTCTGTCTGACCACCCCCCGTCTGTCTGACCACCCCCCGTCTGTCTGACCACCCCCCGTCTCTGTCTGACCACCCCCCGTCTCTGTCTGACCACCCCCCGTCTCTGTCTGACCACCCCCCGTCTCTGTCTGACCACCCCCCGTCTCTGTCTGACCCCCCTCCCTGTGTCTGACCACCCCCTCCCCCTCCCTGTGTCTGACCCTCCCCCTCCCTGTGTCTGCCCCCCTGTCTCTGTCCCTCCCTCTCTTTAGTTTGTGATTGTGGGATGATCTCTCTCACTGTCTCCAACTCTGTCTGAGCTCCTCCTTGCTCCATTAGGGACGATATGTTGAATCAATTAGAACGTATGTTTTTTTACCAGATATTCCAAATGCCTGTAGATATTTAAAAAAAAAAGTTGTTTGTAATTTTTATGAGCGTTTTAAGTTTGTTCTCATGTAGTGTTTTTTTGGTCTCCTTGGCTCTCGGTGCTGGGCACCTTCCCATTTACACCAGAGATCTGTATATAATGACAAGATGCTCATGTCTCCATCCTGACAATGGGAGTCGCCTCCAAGGTGGGAAGGCAGGCGACAGGCTGAGGTCCAATTAAATCCCATAGAAACACAATAGACAGATTTTGGCGAGAGTGAAACCTCTCACTTTGCCTCTTCCTCTGGTTTACACGCACACAAAGCCCCTCCCCCTCCCCCTGCACACACAGCCCCTCCCCCTGCACACACAGCCCCATAATGACAAAGCCCCTCCCCCTGCACACAATGACAAAGCCCATACAAGACCATAACAAAGCCCCTCCCCCTGCACACACAAGCCCATAATGACAAAGCCCCTCCCCCTGCACACACAAGCCCATAATGACAAAGCCCCTCCCCCTGCACACACAAGCCCATAATGACAAAGCCCCTCCCCTGCACACACAAGCCCATAATGACAAAGCCCCTCCCCCTGCACACACAAGCCCATAATGACAAAGCCCCTCCCCTGCACACACAAGCCCATAATGACAAAGCCCCTCCCCTGCACACACAAGCCCATAATGACAAAGCCCCTCCCCTGCACACACAAGCCCATAATGACAAAGCCCCTCCCCCTGCACACACAAGCCCATAATGACAAAGCCCCTCCCCTGCACACACAAGCCCATAATGACAAAGCCCCTCCCCCTGCACACACAAGCCCATAATGACAAAGCCCCTCCCCCTGCACACACAAGCCCATAATGACAAAGCCCCTCCCCCTGCACACACAAGCCCATAATGACAAAGCCCCTCCCCTGCACACACAAGCCCATAATGACAAAGCCCCTCCCCTGCACACACAAGCCCCATAATGACAAAGCCCCTCCCCCTGCACACACAAGCCCCATAATGACAAAGCGATAACAGGTTTTCCATTGATCATATTTGATGTTTCTACAACTTGATTGGAGTCCACCTGTGGTAAATCCAATTCATTTGGACATGATTTGGAAAGGCACACACCTGTCTATATAAGGTCTGACAGTTGACAGTGTATGTCAGAGCAAAAAACCAAGCCATGAGGTTGAAGGAATTGTCCGTAGAGCTCCGAGACAGGATTGTGTCGAGGCACAGATCTGGGGAAGTGTAACAAAAATCTGGGAGAAGGGCCTTGGTCAGGAATGTGACCAAGAACCCAATGGTCACTATGACAGAGCTCCAGAGTTCCTCTGTGGAGATAGAAGAACCTTCCAGAAGGACAACCATCTCTGCAGCACTCCACCAGTCAGGCCTTTATGGTAGAGTGGCCAGACGGACGCCACTCCTCAGTAAAAGACAGACCGCCCACTTGGAGTTAGCCAAAAGGCACCTAAAGGACACTCAGACCATGAGAAATGAGATTCTCTGGTCTGATGGTTGTCCTTCTGGAAGGTTTTCCCATCTCCACAGAGGAGCTCTGTCAGAGGTGACCATTGGGTTTTTGGTCACATCCCTGACCAAGGCTTCCCTGTTTGACCAGGCGGCCAGCTCTAGGAAGAGTCTTGGTGGTTCCAAACTTCTTCCATTTAATAATGATGGAGGCCACTCTATTCTTGGGGACCTTCAATGCTGCAGGAATGTTTAGGTACCCTTCCCCAGATCTGTGCCTCCACAGAATCCTGTCTCGAAATTCTACAGACAATTCCTTCAACTTCATGGTTTGTTTTTTGCTCTGACATGCACTGATTGTTCAGATTTAGATATTGGGCCATATTGCCCAACCCGATGCTCCAGGTAGATACACCTGCAACACTGTCTAATAGAGACAGCCCTGTAGTAGTGTAGATCTACCTGCAACACTGTCTAATAGAGACTAGTAGTACAGATCTACCTGCAACACTGTCTAATAGAGACTAGTAGTACAGATCTACCTGCAACACTGTCTAATAGAGACTAGTAGTATAGATCTACCTGCAACACTGTCTAATAGAGACAGCCCTGTAGTAGTTTAGATCTACCTGCAACACTGTCTAGTAGAGCTAGACCTGTAGTAGTGTAGCTCTACCTGCAACACTGTCTAATAGAGACTGTAGTAGTGTAGATCTACCTGCAACACTGTCTAATAGAGACAGCCCTGTAGTAGTTTAGATCTACCTGCAACACTGTCTAGTAGAGCTAGACCTGTAGTAGTGTAGCTCTACCTGCAACACTGTCTAATAGAGACTGTAGTAGTGTAGATCTACCTGCAACACTGTCTAATAGAGACTGTAGTAGTATAGATCTACCTGCAACACTGTCTAATAGAGGCTGTAGTAGTTTAGATCTACCTGCAACACTGTCTAATAGAGACTGTAGTAGTGTAGATCTACCTGCAACACTGTCTAATAGAGGCAGACCTGTAGTAGTATAGATCTACCTGCAACACTGTCTAATAGACTGTAGTAGTGTAGATCTACCTGCAACACTGTCTAATAGACTGTAGTAGTGTAGATCTACCTGCAACACTGTCTAATAGACTGTAGTAGTGTAGATCTACCTGCAACACTGTCTAATAGAGACTGTAGTAGTGTAGATCTACCTGCAACACTGTCTAGTAGAGGCAGATCTGTAGTAGTATAGATCTACCTGCAACACTGTCTAATAGACTGTAGTGTAGATCTACCTGCAACACTGTCTAATAGACTGTAGTAGTATAGATCTACCTGCAACACTGTCTAATAGAGACTGTAGTAGTGTAGATCTACCTGCAACACTGTCTAATAGAGGCTGTAGTAGTGTAGATCTACCTGCAACACTGTCTAGTAGAGGCAGATCTGTAGTAGTATAGATCTACCTGCAACACTGTCTAATAGAGGCAGACCTGTAGTAGTATAGATCTACCTGCAACACTGTCTAATAGAGGCAGACCTGTAGTAGTGTAGATCTACCTGCAACACTGTCTAATAGAGGCAGACCTGTAGTAGTGTAGATCTACCTGCAACACTGTCTAATAGAGGCAGACCTGTAGTAGTTGTATGTATGGCAGGTTTTGAGCTGTTTGTCTTCTGAACAGAAATGAGATGTGTGGAAAGTCATTGCTTTGTCCCAGTTTTCTTTTTTCTAAGGGTCCTCCCTTGTTGTTTCCTCTCCCTCTAGTCGTGTTATAAGTATTACACCAGCGATGACATCAATAAAGACGAGGACGGCATGGACGAACAGTGCAGGTAGGTCCCCTCACAGAAACACAGAAACATGGACGAACAGTGCAGGTAGGTCCCCTCACAGAAACATGGACGAACAGTGCAGGTAGGTCCCCTCACAGAAACACAGAAACATGGACGAACAGTGCAGGTAGGTCCCCTCACAGAAACATGGACGAACAGTGCAGGTAGGTCCCCTCACAGAAACATGGACGAACAGTGCAGGTGGGTCCCCTCACAGAACACAGACACAATGGTCTGTCTCCTCATGACTACATAATACCAGGGTATATCTGGTGGTCTGTCTCCTCATGACTACATAATACCAGGGTATATCTGGTGGTCTGTCTCCTCATGACTACATAATACCAGGGTATATCTGGTGGTCTGTCTCCTCATGACTACATAATACCAGGGTATATCTGGTGGTCTGTCTCCTCATGACTACATAATACCAGGGTATATCTGGTGGTCTGTCTCCTCATGACTACATAATACCAGGGTATATCTGGTGGTCTGTCTCCTCATGACTACATAATACCAGGGTATATCTGGTGGTCTGTCTCCTCATGACTACATAATACCAGGGTATATCTGGTGGTCTGTCTCCTCATGACTACATAATACCAGGGTATATCTGGTGGGCTTTGTGAAATAAGGACAAGCGTATATTGTGGTAGAAATTGAAATAGAGGATAATCCCAATTAAGCTACATGAGATTTTGAAGTTGACTTTGTCTTGCTATCTTAACTACGCCCCAAGGTGGTGTGCTGAAGGTGGCAACCTGATCTGCTGTGACTACTGCCACAACGCCTTCTGTAAGAAGTGCATCCTGCGTAACCTGGGGCGCAAGGAGCTGTCCATGATCACCGACGAGGACAGTAAATGGTCCTGCTATATCTGCAGCCCTCAGCCTCTCTCAGACATCGCCTCCAACTGCTCCAACATCTTGACCAAGCTGGAGAGCTTCTGGCGCACGGGACGCAAGAAAGAGAGGGAGGAGAAAGAGAGGAAGGAGGTGAAAGGGCACAGTAAGGGTAAAGGTCACCACCACCATGGTAAAGCTGTGGTGAACGGTAAGGAACATTCAGACGGGTCAGGGACCCTCACCTTCTCCTATAAGACCCTGAAGGTCCCCAAGGAGCTGGTGAAGAGGACCAAGAAGCTGATTGAGACGACCACAGGGCTCAACAACACCTTCATCCATTTCATCCAGCAGGCTGAGGAGGAGCAGGGAGCAGGAGGAGGTGGCAGCGGGACCAGACACAGACACCTCAAGGCCTTCAGGTATCATAACACATGTTGGTATTATGACTGCTACAAAGGATCTGAGACAGTCCAATTCTCATCTTTTGCTTAATTGCTATCCATATCTCTCTCTCTCTTTTTAGGTCTGTTCTGGCTGATCTGAAGAAGGCCCATGCTGCTCTAGAGAAAGACTTGGAGTCACAGTTCACTTCCCAGGACCAGGGGATGCAGAATGGGGATGCTGTTTCCAACACCGACGGCCATGACGGCCACGATCAGATAGACAATGGGCAAGAGGCAGAAGAGGACAAAATGGCAGACACTGAGGATGGGGAGGAGGATGGTGGTGTGTCAGAGGACACAGAGATGGAGGGGAGCCCCACCCCCACACCTCAGGACCACTCAGAGACAGGCAGCCAGGCTAAAGACCAGACAGTGGTGAAAATGGAGGTGGAGGATGGAACAGAGGAGGAAGCTGACCGGGATAAAGACATCGTGTCCGTCGGGCCGTCCGTCCCTGACGAGCTCTTCCAGATGGTCAAGAGTTTAGCGGACTCCACCGGGTTAACGCCCGGTAACGACGCCACGGAACTCACAGCGACTAGCCAATCGGAGAACCCCGCTGCTGGCTCAACCAGGAAGTTACATGACACCCAGAAGGAGAAGGCCATGCCCAAGGTTAAGAACCTCATCTTGAAGCTGACGCCTGTTCCTGTGGTTACCACACGCGCCTCCAGGTCTAAGAGTAAGGATGGAGGGAAGGAGAGGAGTAAGGATGGAGGGAAGGAGAGGGAGAGGAGTAAGGATGGAGGGAAGGAGGAGAGGAGTAAGGATGGATGGAAGAAGGAGGAGAGGAGTAAGGATGGATGGAAGGAGAAGGAGAGGAGTAAGGATGGATGGAAGGAGAAGGAGAGGAGTAAGGAGGGAGGGAAGGAGAGGAGTAAGGAGGGAGGGAAGGAGAGGAGTAAGGAGGGAGGGAAGGAGAGGAGTAAGGAGGGAGGGAAGGAGAGGAGTAAGGAGGGAGGGAAGGAGAGGAGTAAGGAGGGAGGGAAGGAGAGGAGTAAGGAGGGAGGGAAGGAGAGGAGTAAGGAGGGAGGGAAGGAGAGGAGTAAGGAGGGAGAGAAGGAGAGGAGTAAGGATGGAGGGAGGGAGAGGGGTAAGGATGGAGGGAGGGAGAGGAGTAAGGATGGAGGGAAGGAGAAGGAGAGGAGTAAGGATGGAGGTAAGGAGAGGAGTAAGGATGGAGGGAAGGAGAGGAGTAAGGGTGTTGGGAAGGAGAAAGAGAGGAGTAAGGATGAAGGGAAGGAGGTGGCGGGAGATGTGGCCTCCGAGGAGGACAGCCGATGCTCCAGTCGCACAAAGACCACACCCCTCAGGAAGTCACCGGAGGGGAAAAACAAGATGTCCGCCTCTCAGGAGAACATCGACTCAGAAGGCGAGGAGAAGAGCCCCAGCAAGCTGAAGAGGAGAACCAAGGGCAGCTCTGAGAAAGAACGGGGGAACGCGGAGGAGAAGGAGCGGAAAGAGAGCAAGGCCTCCTCCATGGTAACCTCTGACCCTTCGAAACAGGATGTGGACTCAGATTCTGACGAGGTTCCAGACATCCTGGTCCAGACTGCAGCGGCGGAACACAGCTCGGACGATGATGTGCAGCAGGACGCCGACAGTAACCAGGGCAACAAGCGCGTCAAGAAGTGCCTGTTCAAACTGAGCAAGAAAGAGGAGGAGCAGGTGGGAGAGGAGGAGGAGCAGGTGGGAGAGGAGGAGGAGCAGGTGGGAGAGGAGGAGGAGGAGGAGCAGGTGGGAGAGGAGGAGGAGAAGCAGGTGGGAGAGGAGGAGGGAGAGAATGACAAGGAGAAGACGGACAAGAAGCCGGCGGCCAAACGCAAACTGAAAGCCGACGACTCCGACAACTCAGAGTCTGACTCCGATGAAGACGCAAAGATGAAAAAGAAGTCCTCCACGGCTTCTGACAAGAAGACATCCAAGAAGAAGCAGAAGGTCTCGGACGGCTCCTCCAACTCGGACCTGGAGAAGGAGATGAAGGGACTCAGCAAACTGTCGACGGGGAAACGGAGGAGCAGCCGTGTGAAGAAGGAAAGGGAGGAGAAGGAGAACAAGGGCGGAGATCGGAGGCGGTCGTACGAACTGAAACGCAAAGCCAGAAGTAGAGGAGCCAAGCAGCAAGATTCATCGTCTGATGATGACGAGGAGGAGGAGGGAGGAGGGTCTGGAGAGGAGAGTGGAGACCAGCAGAAGATTAAACCCATCGTGGAGGAGACTGTGGTAGCAGGGAGGGAAACCTTCCACCAGTCCTCAGGTCAGTAGATGCTGTCTGGGTTAGGATTGGTCAGGTCAGGAGATGTTGTTTTGGGTTAGGATTAGTCAGGTCAGGAGATGTTGTTTTGGGTTAGGATTAGTCAGGTCAGTAGAGATGCTGTTTGGGTTAGGATTGGTCAGGTCAGTAGAGATGCTGTTTGGGTTAGGATTGGTCAGGTCAGTAGAGATGCTGGTTTGGGTTAGGATTGGTCAGGTCAGTAGAGATGCTGGTTTGGGTTAGGATTGGTCGGGTCAGGAGATGCTGTTTTGGGTTAGTCGGGTCAGTAGAGATGCTGTTTGGTTAGGGTTAGTCGGGTCAGTAGAGATGCTGTTTGGTTGGGGTTAGTCGGGTCAGTAGAGATGCTGTTTGGTTGGGGTTAGTCGGGTCAGTAGAGATGCTGTTTGGGTTGGGGTTAGTCGGGTCAGTAGAGATGCTGTTTGGGTTGGGGTTAGTCGGGTCAGTAGAGATGCTGTTTGGGTTGGGGTTAGTCGGGTCAGTAGAGATGCTGTTTGGTTTGGGGTTAGTCGGGTCAGTAGAGATGCTGTTTGGGTTGGGGTTAGTCGGGTCAGTAGAGATGCTGTTTGGGTTGGGGTTAGTCGGGTCAGTAGAGATGCTGTTTGGGTTGGGGTTAGTCGGGTCAGTAGAGATGCTGTTTGGGTTGGGGTTAGTCGGGTCAGTAGAGATGCTGTTGGGGTTAGTCGGGTCAGTAGAGATGCTGTTGGGGTTAGTCGGGTCAGTAGAGATGCTGTTTGGGTTGGGGTTAGTCGGGTCAGTAGAGATGCTGTTGGGGTTAGTCGGGTCAGTAGAGATGCTGTTGGGGTTAGTCGGGTCAGTAGAGATGCTGTTGGGGTTAGTCGGGTCAGTAGAGATGCTGTTGGGGTTAGTCGGGTCAGTAGAGATGCTGTTGGGGTTAGTCGGGTCAGTAGAGATGCTGTTGGGGTTAGTCGGGTCAGTAGAGATGCTGTTGGGGTTAGTCGGGTCAGTAGAGATGCTGTTGGGGTTAGTCGGGTCAGTAGAGATGCTGTTGGGGTTAGTCGGGTCAGTAGAGATGCTGTTTGGGTTAGTCGGGTCAGTAGAGATGCTGTTGGGGTTAGTCGGGTCAGTAGAGATGCTGTTGGGGTTAGTCGGGTCAGTAGAGATGCTGTTTGGGTTAGGGTTAGTCGGGTCAGTAGAGATGCTGTTTGGGTTAGGGTTAGTCGGGTCAGTAGAGATGCTGTTTGGGTTAGGGTTAGTCGGGTCAGTAGAGATGCTGTTTGGGTGGGGTTAGTCGGGTCAGTAGAGTTGTTTCTGAAAGCGGTATTTTGGGCTGTGTTTTTACAAGGCAGACTGTTCACTCTATTGCAAACACAACTTCACATAAACGCCACTGATGTAACCCCTGACCTCTACACTGTCTTCCTCAAGTAGCCAGCCAGGCTATTTTAGTAGAAGGAGCTTTGTTGGTGTCCTTTGGTAGTTTCTAATGCCTTGGTTCCATCTCCAAATCCATTCAGCTGATGTTCTGAAAGAGCTGCAAAATCTGGACCCCTACAAATCAGCCGGGCTAGACAATCTGGACCCTTTCTTTCTAAAATTATCTGCCGAAGTTGTTGCCACCCCTATTACTAGCCTGTTCAACCTCTCTTTCGTGTCGTCTGAGATTCCCAAAGATTGGAAAGCAGCTGCGGTCATCCCCCTCTTCAAAGGGGGGACACTCTTGACCCAAACTGCTACAGACCTATATCCATCCTACCGTGCCTTTCTAAGGTCTTCGAAAGCCAAGTCAACAAACAGATTACCGACCATTTCGAATCTCACCATACCTTCTCTGCAATATGCAATCTGGTTTCAGAGCTGGTCATGGGTGCACCTCAGCCACGCTCAAGGTCCTAAACGATATCTTAACCGCCATCGATAAGAAACATTACTGTGCAGCCGTATTCATTGATCTGGCCAAGGCTTTCGACTCTGTCAATCACCACATCCTCATCGGCAGACTCGACAGCCTTGGTTTCTCAAATGATTGCCTCGCCTGGTTCACCAACTACTTCTCTGATAGAGTTCAGTGTGTCAAATCGGAGGGTCTGCTGTCCGGACCTCTGGCAGTCTCTATGGGGGTGCCACAGGGTTCAATTCTTGGACCGACTCTCTTCTCTGTATACATCAATGAGGTCGCTCTTGCTGCTGGTGAATCCCTGATCCACCTCTACGCAGACGACACCATTCTGTATACTTCCGGCCCTTCTTTGGACACTGTGTTAACAACCCTCCAGGCAAGCTTCAATGCCATACAACTCTCCTTCCGTGGCCTCCAATTGCTCTTAAATACAAGTAAAACTAAATGCATGCTCTTCAACCGATCGCTACCTGCACCTACCAGCCTGTCCAACATCACTACTCTGGACGGCTCTGACTTAGAATACGTGGACAACTACAAATACTTAGGTGTCTGGTTAGACTGTAAACTCTCCTTCCAGACCCATATCAAACATCTCCAATCCAAAGTTAAATCTAGAATTGGCTTCCTATTTCGCAACAAAGCATCCTTCACTCATGCTGCCAAACATACCCTTGTAAAACTGACCATCCTACCAGTCCTCGACTTTGGCGATGTCATTTACAAAATAGCCTCCAACACCCTACTCAACAAATTGGATGCAGTCTATCACAGTGCAATCCGTTTTATCACCAAAGCCCCATATACTACCCACCATTGCGACCTGTACGCTCTCGTTGGCTGGCCCTCGCTTCATACTCGTCGCCAAACCCACTGGCTCCATGTCATCTACAAGACCCTGCTAGGTAAAGTCCCCCTTATCTCAGCTCACTGGTCACCATAGCATCTCCCACCTGTAGCACACGCTCCAGCAGGTATATCTCTCTAGTCACCCCCAAATCCAATTCTTTCTTTGGCCGCCTCTCCTTCCAGTTCTCTGCTGCCAATGACTGGAACGAACTACAAAAATCTCTGAAACTGGAAACACTTATCTCCCTCACTAGATTTAAGCACCAACTGTCAGAGCAGCTCACAGATTACTGCACCTGTACATAGCCCACCTATAATTTAGCCCAAACAACTACCTCTTTCCCAACTGTATTTAATTTTTATTTATTTATTTATTTTGCTCCTTTGCACCCCATTATTTTTATTTCTACTTTGCACATTCTTCCATTGCAAAACTACCATTCCAGTGTTTTACTTGCTATATTGTATTTACTTTGCCACCATGGCCTTTTTTGCCTTTACCTCCCTTCTCACCTCATTTGCTCACATTGTATATAGACTTGTTTATACTGTATTATTGACTGTATGTTTGTTTTACTCCATGTGTAACTCTGTGTCGTTGTATCTGTCGAACTGCTTTGCTTTATCTTGGCCAGGTCGCAATTGTAAATGAGAACTTGTTCTCAACTTGCCTACCTGGTTAAATAAAGGTAAAATAAATAAAAAATAATCCTAGAGAGAAGCCCTCCTGTAGGTTAACTCCAACCCTGTTCCTGGAGAGAGACCCTCCTGTAGGGTTTACACTCCAACCCTGTTCCTGGAGAGAGACCCTCCTGTAGGGTTTATACTCCAACCCTGTTCCTAGAGTGTAAACCTACAGGAGGGTATCTCTCTCCAGGAACAGGGTTGGAGTGTAAACCAACAGGACAGTACCTCTCCAGGAACAGGGTTGGAGTGTAAACCAACAGGACAGATTCCACCCAGCGAGAGGCTGCCGTCTAGCGGCGGCCTCTACATTATATTTATTTTTATATTACATTATATTTATTTTTATATTACATTTATATTACATTATATTTATTACGTTACATTTATATTACATGATATTTATATTACATTATATTTATATTACATTATATTTATATGACATATTTATATGACATTATATTTATATGACATATTTATATTACATTGTTACCATTATATTACATGGGGTGTGCAAATTCAGCAGCATGCTTGCTCTGTGTCAAGAAATTCAACTGCAACCAACCACAGCCCACATAAATTGTACCGGGAGGCAGGATAGATGTCAGACTGCGTTTCCCGCTCGCTTTATGGCTGACGGGAGCCTTTCCTATCAACAGATGCCTTGGAAGATGCACATCGTTCATTCTCGCGGGAGAGGGACTAGCCAACTGAAGTGTTTAAATAAAGTCTCCTAGTTGATATGAAGTGGATAAAGTATCCAGCAGAAATGGAGTCTAACGGGCTGATTAGCTGACGGCCGGCTCTTGTGGAAAACACAGCCTCTAACCCCTGGTCTTTGTGGAAAACACAGCCTCTAACCCCTGGTCTTCTCTGTCTGTAGGAGAAGAAGGTAACCATGACGCTTCTCAGATGGCTGTTGATGATGACGATGATGATCCAGAAAACAGGTCTAAAATATTTTCATAAACACAAACCAAATATATCCTCAAACCGAATGCTTCTCAACCAGCTGACTGTGACTTTCCTTTTCTTATTTCCTTTCCTTGTGTCCTTTCCTTCCTCAATAGGATTGCCAAGAAGATGCTGCTGGCCCAGATCAAGGCCAACTACTCTTCAGGAGCAGAGGAGAGCTCTGACGAGGACGGAGAAGAGAAGGAACAGAAAAAGGGAGGAGAGGAGGAGGAGGAAGAGGAGGGTGGGTTACGTTCAGGTTGTTGATACGTTCGTGATTCTGCAGTGCTTCATTCCACCACTAGTGTTTTACGTCACCAGATGTAGAAACCATAAATAATTGCTTGTGTTCCCCTAAGCAGATGATGGTGAGGAAGAGGAGGAGGAGGAGGAGGAAGGGGACTCTGGCTCTGACATGGATGTGAAGAAGAGTGGGGGGCGTCGCC